>NC_060248.1:83969901-84272931 GCF_921293095.1 Ischnura elegans
TTTATAATAAATATTATGAAATAAAAACAACACAAAAAGACTATTTTCGATTGTTTATATTGTTTTAACTTGTTTAATCATAGATTTTATGATAAATTATTTAGCAAATGTTGTTAATACAATAAACAGCTCTTCGAAAATCTATGCAGGATTGTCCAAATATAGGACACAAATATAACGGAGCGGGGATTGTTCGGTAGTCGAGTGCTCGCTGCGAAAAGAGAAATTTTCAACTAATGAAGTTCAGATACTTTCTCCATAGGTGTTATTAAAAGTGTATTGGAGAACACTTTGATTATAAATTGCTGATAAAATGTAACAAAAAAGATTGAAGTATTCCTTTAAAATAACGCTTAACTATATGAATTAAAAAATAGCATGGGACTCAAATTGACACCTTTTTAAGTAACAAGCAGACTTGTTAAACCATAGTATAGCCATAGTATAACCATAAATATATTGCAATCGTATCTCTACTAAGATAATATATATTCTGATTTTCACCTCGTCAAATTCTCTGATTATCATATTTTGGATGGTAAAGAGTTAGAATACATCACACGATACCAAAGTGAAAAAGTAACTTTAATTTAATTTAATTACACTCTATTTAAAAAAAAATCTGAATACGCTGACTGTTATATTGTATATTTTTGAGGAATACAGTTAAACCAATCATTTCTTAAGTTTTCAGAATTCCAATGAATAATGATGATGACCGGCTCTACTTGGCAGAGCAAATGCGGCACTCAAAAGTGCAGCTGGTAAATGACAATATTTTGGTGGTTGTGAATGTTGCTGGTGTATATTCTACTATCATATGTTCAACAAAAAACTATATTTGTAAATTTAAAATGCAACTAAAATGTAAGCAAATCAGTTCAGCTAATTAAAGTAAATCCTCCGACTTTGAAAAAATTGAATTCAGCTTTAACTAGAAAATTAATTCAGTGTCATTTAGCAACAGATTCTTAGACGTTTAACTGGTCTATAAAAGCTAAATAATGCTTTAGGCATTAAATCTTATATTATCAATAATTATCGACACGCTTTCTTATTTTATTGCTAAAATTAATGACTTGTATGGAAATGACTACAACAAAATACCATAGATTCTTACTTACTTAAAAACTACGCACTTATTGATTTCATACTGAGTTCCCCAGCGTAAAACTATTCGCTGATTAAATTTTTCTCTCATTTGTAAGGTAATGGATAGCATGTTGCCACAAACATTTAATTATAAAGCTTTAATATAAGACATATAGGAGGTATAAGGTATGATGCAAAAAGCGAGCGAAGAAGAAATAGACTTGAGAATTCCTATGCTACCAATTTGGGTTAACATTAATAAAGTACGAGCTCGAAGCTGTGAACTCAAAATATCACATTTTCGGCCCTTCAGCAAGACATTTTATCTTTATTTAAGAAATTTTTTTCCAAACGGTAAACAGTGGCTAAGTGCAGTATGTTAGGGACATTTTAGTGGATTAAAATTGTTTGGCTATTTACAGGCAAAAACTATATTCATTTAATATTAATCACATTTACTATAGTGATAATTATTTCAATTAATGAAGCGCTCTTTGTCGTACATCCTTCATGAATAAGGAAGTTTCATTTTATCAATTCCAATAAGTCCATTCAAAGGTTTGATACGAGGTTGAAGAGATTTCGAAAATGCACTCAGAAGAGCGAATGTGTAAAAATAGATTACTACTCCTTATCAGTAAATCACCTAAATGCAGTTGCCTACATTCCAATCCACTCTAGTTTGGTGATCCGATTTCATCTGATTATTCTGTGGACCTTCATTGATATGAGTATAAATGCTAAGAAACCGGAGCACGTTTGCACAAAAAAGTAAATGACGGAAGTAAAACTGTAACCTTATCTTTATTCTCCGAAACCTTATATTCATTTATCTTGCCAATTTTGTGCGTCAAAATGAATTCCGAACTGTCTTTTACAAATAAACTCATATAACAAAAATAAAAGTCGTACCCAATCATTGAATTGATGAAGTAAAAGTTTTATGATTAATTGGATTTAATGAGAAGGCGAAAAAATCACAAAATTAACAGCAATCCCAGAAGCAATCACCATCCGCGTCAAGAAGGTAAAAATAAAAATAGCATAAGCGAACACACAATTAATCTTGCTAGAATAATTTCAAGCTTGAGTCGTCATGAATAAGTAATAATGGAAATGATAAGGATGACAATGTATTTGCCATAAAAATGGCTGTTGACCACTAAGAAAATGTTTCACACGAACATGAAGTGAAGCCCATTTAAGCGATGTAATAACATTAGACCCACAACGTACTGAATAAGTAATTGAAATAGTAACACCCACTCTCACGCACAGACTCAAATTGTTAACAACAAGGGCAGGCTTTCGCTGCAAAAAATAATTTGGCTTGTTTGAAAATTGGAAAATATGGGTTATAATTCCGGGCAACTTAAATCATTTTTCCAATGCGAATTTCCTTCTTTGGTGTTCATAAAAGTCCTCCTTCTTTGCCATAAGTCATAATCAAAAGCATTATGAATCTGAATATAAAAATGTCAGCAACTAAGTTAGCGCAGTGGCTTGGAAAACGAAAGAAAAAACTACAATCGTTACGTATTACTCTTGCTCATTAACTCTACCCGAAATTTTGTCTGGAAGGGTTCCCAGACCAAGCAAGAGGCTGTGGTCGAGGGTATAGGGGAAAGTTTCATTTACTAGGCCAAATTGCACTTTAAGGATTTGGTTTGGTGGTGATCGAAGGCTTCACTAAGGCTTGAACCTGGGACCCTTCGGTCAGAAGCCAATCGCTCTACCCACTATGATACCGCACGAACTACCATGAATTGAAAACGATCAAGCTCTCTGAACATAAAGCTAAGGGGCATGGCTAAATTGGCTACCACGATCACCAGGGAAACGACAGCAATAAATAGAACACTAACAAAATCAACGGTATAGAAAAAATGAAAACTGGATGGAAACTGGCACTCGTAACGGCAAAAAGTGGATAAAAAATAGGATTAAAAAATGAAGTGCAAAAAATGACCCGAAATAAATTCGATTCGTTCGGTAATCGAATCGATTCAGAACTTACTACACCGGAAATGATAGGTTTCGTACGAGGACGTGCCCTCGCTTGCTTTATAGACGAGGAAATGGAGGAAAATCGCCGAGCACGGTGAAAAAAAAGAAGTGCTGTTTATGATTGAGCGCTCCGGCCTCGTGAATACGCCTCCGATTTCCCCAGCATGGGCGGTACTTCTAGAAAATCGGTACGAGCAGGCAATACGGAGAGCATAATTCAATCGAGTGCATCGGCTCCCGCTTGGCTGACAAAGCTCTCCCTGCACTGCATTCTACGTTAAACGGTCACGTGCGCGAGTGTAAAGTGGGAAGAGGATTACGGCGTGCAAGAGAGGACGACAAAATACAAGCTAGTCTTTTTTTATCAGACATTTCCGGAAGCAGTCCCACTGCAGTGGTGCGTAGTGGCTTGGAATTATGTAGTGAGGGAAGCATAGAGGGAGGAGGAGAGAGGAAACAAAATACTCCTTCAGGAAAAAAAGGACACTGGGGATACTCTCTCCGTCCTGGTTAATAACTCCGGAAATGCCAACATATGATTGCTTCCGTTGAGCGAGTTACGCGAGTCCTCAGGGAGTCCCCGCTGGGAGATCCGGGGATGTCCCGCTGAGGATGGGAGCGCTTTATATCTCCCGTTAGGGCAGGAGAGGAGCAAAGACAGAAATGCGAGGCTGTAACTCCTCCACCACGGTGCTTAGTCGCGTTGGATAAACCTTCCGTTCCATTTTTCGTCTTTCCTTCCGTTTTCCTCAACGTTACGTGAACATAGCGAATAATCATCAGGACTCCGATAATGGTCGATAAGGATAGACAAAATAAAATTGAATTCAAAGTGCAGCATCTATATTCGTATTTGTATTTTGTGGAGTAAATAATAGCAACCGAGTAGTGTCAATGAAAATTAGCAGAAAATTTGGACCTTCCAGATGCTATAAACACTACAGATCAGACTGAATATTGCAAGAAAATTTTGAAAAATTCTTTTTTTGCGTGACCCGAAGAAAATATAACAGCTTGTTGATCACAGTAGTGGATGTAAGTAGGTGAATTTAAGAATTGAACGTTTCAATACAAATAAGAAGTAAATTGAACAAAATAATAGAAATTGAAATATGCTATCAGTAGAGATGATAACATCGAATATATGAAAAATATTTTCCTTCTTAAGTATTCCATCTTCATCTTCTTTATCCTTAGCGCATATCAAGTGTAGAAAATTGTGTGAAATCATCGAACCGTGTCGTGTAGCGAATACATTTTTTCATAGGGACTTGAAATATCTCTTTAATTTATGAGATCCACAACCGAGGACAAACCACGGCTCATAAGTCTTCTCGAACCTCATGGCGGCCTTCGTTTCAAAGCCTATCTTTCTACTTTTCACTCTCAAAACGTATATATAGCTCCCGAAAATGGGATACAGCAAAAAAATTCTCAAGCAACGGAAGATTATCTTTTCACCGTAGAGGGAAATGTTTCACCCTCTTATTATATCAGAAGAATATTTAGAGATTTGATAAAAGGACGGAAGTCTGGCCCATCGAATTTAAGATTTATTTAACCACTATTGACATATTTATGGCAAGGTATCTCATAACTTTTCACACTAACCGATAGAGAACCCAAGTATTTGATTAATTTACGAGCGAAAATTTCCTAAATCTCATAGAGACTTCTGAGGATGCGGCCTTACAATCTTATTACCTTAAAATTTCCAAAGTTAGACGCGAGAAATAAAATAAATAGTTTCACGGATTAATTAATGATATTTCTTCGTCTAATATTTAATAACTTTGTAAATTTCTCAGATTTAATTTCAAAAGGCCGGTTTCGTCATTGAGCGGCATCATATGGTCAAAGTTACCAGGATATCAAAGCAAAAAGGTATCCTGGCTGTGGATCGCATGAAGGCACACTTAGCTAAAAATTACTCTGTAACATGTCCCCTGTCAATTTTGGCCGGCCTAGCTAAGTCGTTTGAAGGTGCACGAATGAGTCTTTTCCCTGTATCTCTACTCCACAGCATATTGCGGATTGCAGGGTCCATTCCATTACGGTGGTATTCCAACATATTTTTAGGGGATACCGTATGTCTTTCAGCCTTCATGGAAAGGAAAAATTCAATTCACCGGACATGCGTCTTGTTTTCTGTTCCAAGTAAAAATAGAAGCGGCATGTCTAACTAAGAGTGCTCTTTGCAAATACAGGTCATCTCCAGTACGCCTTATATGTTCCAGAACTGTATTACCTCAGCTTCATTTAAAGCTCGTTCGAGGTATTGCATTCAAGAACTTGAAATTAGATTCATTGAAGTTTCACACTCAAGATGGAAAAGGTATAACATTGATGACAGCGTCATTTAAACATGTTCTTAATCCACATTAGGGCGGATTTTTATAAGTGTTGCATTTTTATTGCATCCACTCACAAGCATTTTTTCAATATTGACTTAAGTCATATTTTATACCAACTCTAATTTAGAATACAGTGCTTTACGGATTAACTAGTCAATGGTATTATGAGTAGCACCCTTTGCAAGTACCTTTCAAAAATTAAATAACTTCAAACTAATTATTTTCTACCAGGTAGGTATTGAAAATAGCACTACGCAGTTCAATATCCACTGATTTTGAATCACCAGACCTACGTCTCGACAAGTCAATGGCACGGCAGCCTTGAGACAGTCAACTTTGAGAATTGAAATTGAATAGTCATATCGTAGCCCAGGTAAATAAAGGTAAGTGGAAGTTTTATATGAATGCTTGTTTCTATTCTGAATTTATTTTCAGCATAATATTTGCACGTATATCCGTAAATGACGCTGCTAGGTAGCAGCCGAAAGAGTACATGTGATACGATTAACCATGTTTCGAAGTATATACTGCGAATTTTTTAAGCAAAATATATTTTAACATTCACTGTTCCATCATAGTAATCATTCCGTAAGATAATATCTATGGTAAATCCTCAAATAATGAAACATCAGGCCTGAGGAGTTTAACTTTGACATTTTTTCAGTGTTCAGTGTTCCAAAATTAAACTCAACGTAAATTGCTCGAAGCCTTTGCTAGCTTAAGTTTAATATATTTACAGTACGATCTCTATAAATACTTTTATCTTGCTAAATTTCGTGATACTTTTGATTTATGGCTACGACAATTAGAATTTTATTTAAATTATTTAGCCACATTTATGCGGTCAATATACATACGTACGTGACCGATGATTTTATTCAAAATATACTTGATTACGTGCAATTTATTATTCGTATAACAATTCATAAATATGTGTATATTTTTTATTGAAGCTCAATGTTACTGTACTTTTATTTATTTTCTTGGCATAAATGGTCAAATAAATTAAACTATTGACATGGCATAGCAAAATAATTAAAAAGCATAAACAAATCCGTTATCTCGGGCGTGACCTCATGGAATTGACTAAACATAATGAAATGATAAATCTTTATAATTCCACATAAATTTAATTCTGCACAAGCTAGGTTTCGACGTGGCACGTCATGACACGTGTAAATGCACCTCATGATGACGTGCAAACTCGAAACCTAAGTCGTACAGTATTAAATTTATGTCGAACTATAAAGTTTTTTTTAATTTCATCACGGAAAAAGACCACTGTTTCAACTGCTACCCGTACTGAGGTCAAAACTATCCAAACAAATCGCATATATCCATGGAGCAATAAAAATTAATATCTCGGTTTTATTTCACCACATCGTAAACGTTGGGACGTTTTTGAAGGACACTAGGATTTAATCCGTCCGTTCCGCCCGGTAATGTCACTTGTACTTCGAACGCTGACGACTTCGCGTTAACTGGAGGGGGAGCTAATTTCGCTCCGGGATGAGACTCTGAGGGAGCTGCAAGTGCGTCCACTGCAACGGACTTGCTCAAAGCCACGGCCGTTAACGGCCTGGGACATGCGTGACCCACATCGCAGATGGGGAGCAGCGGGTGTAGTTCGTGGATATGTTCACGAGACGACGGGTATTCCGACACGAGATTCGTCCAGTGAAAATCTGAGCACGGATGGACATCCATTACTCGAATTTTGGGATACACCGAGTTGTTTTATGCCCACGATGTTTTCAGGATAGTATACAACGCTTATTGCGACGAGCATAGCGGCCTTGAGCTAATAATATTTTTTTCTCTTTTTTCTATTCATTTACTATATATTTACCCGTTTAAACCGTGAATGAATATCCACTGAGGTGAAAAATTGCGTAAAAAATCTTACCTTTTAATCATCAAAAGGTGAGCTAAAGTCAAAATAGGTTTATTAATATTTATTTATTCCAGTTAAAACTCTGTATTGGCTTATTTATGTTAAAACCCACACAATGAATTGAAATTGAATTAGTTCCTTAAATTTCTCTCCTGACTTTAATCATTTCATTAAGCCCAATGCAAGGCAAATTGATGCCCATATTTTTAAATTTTACGTTAATTTAATTAATTCAGAGCAGGAAGTGAATTTGGTGGGTAGGTTGAAATTAAACTAGTAATTTGTTACGAAAAAATATTAGCGAGTATTTTGTGCAATGTTTACTTTTCAATTCAACCAGAAACCAACCATTTGTTCGAAAACCAAGGCTCTACTGGCACCAAATTCACTCCCGTTTCCTTTTAGGCTTCTTCCTTCAAAATCTCCCCCGCTTCACCCGTGTCCCAAGGCACGTAACAAGCGCACCCTTCATTCTCCGCCTGAATGAAAGCCTTAGAGCTCCAGCTGAATGGTAGAGCCTCTGATCTACCACGGACCGCCAGTTGCCAACCTAAAGTACTCTTTTGTCCCAATTCCAACACGCTCCCTTTTACGTCCTTCCAGCTAGCACTACTCAGCCGACACTACGCCCGGCCATTCAAATCAGGAAGGCCACTAATGCATTTCGTCAGGGGAGGTCGCCCAGCCTTTACACCCTATTCGCTCAAAACAAGGTCGGACGAGCGCACCTCGTCCTATCGGGTCCAACAATCGCCCATTCCTTCACTGCTTCCCACAGCCGCCCTATGCATTGCACATGCCAGCCTACTTCCTCCCTTCGGTATGTGCCGGTGCAATGTCCGGAACGCTATGGCTTCACATGCAAGGGACGAAATGGGTAGGTTATGGCAAAGGCGGAGTTCTTTTGATGGAGTTCACAACGCTGCGCCTCGATGCACTGAAATTTTGGAATGTGACGCATAACCCGTCATGTGAGAATTTAAATTTTGCCCACCTGGTCCACCCTCGTTGAAAGTAGGCCTTTAGCAGCGTACAGCTTCTATAGACTCTGAATTCCCGCTACGCTACTCTGTTCCCAACCTAACATTCTCCCATTCACGTTATTGGCTCAACCACGCTTCGATATTCTCAACAATCACCAGGAAGATTTGAAATAATTATGAAGTCTGATCGAAAAATTGTTATTTTGTATAAATTAGTACATGAGTTTAGCAATACAGGATAAAAACAGTTTATATGACATTTAATTGGGGGCACGAAAGAGTTGAGGTGTTGTCCTTCACTGCATTGCGCATGGCATTGAGCTTCAACGATAATTCGTCTCCAATATGTGAAATATAGGGAATATATGCATTTTATTCCGCGTTAATGCACTCACGCATGCATTCACAAATTTTATTGAATTTTTCGTTCATCAAAGTTATATTTTTTTCAAACAAAGAAATAAATCAGCAGAGATAAAATATATTGCTCAACCACGAGATAGTTAAAAACATAACCAGAAACAGATAAATTAGCAACCAAGTAAGTAAATTAAAGTAAGTAAAGTAGGCTTATTAGTATCGGAGTAAAAAGGAACCATAAACAAAATAAAGAACAGAATGAAGATTTATACAAACTATTTTGAAATAACAGTATGAAAATTTCATGATGGATTGACTTTTATAGGGTCAAAAGTAAATGTTGGTCTAGTCAAGTTAACCGGCTAAAAGCTAAAACATAAAAAAACTACTCATTATAAAAATATTTATAAATTGTTGTAATTATTTTAAAACGAAAGTTTCCATCACAGGTATTCGAGTCAAACTATCCTCCTGCATGTATGAAATGAAGGCGATAAAACGTATCATATAGCTTATGAATTTTTCAGAACAACCAACCGTTGTCAAAAAATCTCGCACTACTCTAATAATGGATTTGAAAGGATTCGTCCCTTATTTTCAACAAAGGTCTCGATTTGAAAGAATTCATTCCAAATTTTGTACCAGAGCGATCGATTTTTCTGCTTGAAATTCACAAAAAATATATTTGTTTACAAATGACGTAGAGAAAATTTTAAAACGGAAACATTACGAAGAAACTAAACAAGGAAATTCATTCTGAATGAAATAAAATACTCTGTTTTATTCCGTCATTTTTTTTAGTACGACTTGTTTTAACACATCGGCATCATCCTCAGGTACCTATCTGGTGGAATAAAATAAATTTTTTAATTTTATTAATATTGAAATGAACTTCCACAATATTGAGCCAGAGATACGAGGGTGTTTTAATAAGTCCGTGACTTTTTAAATAAAATAAAGGTATATTTTTTCGCAAAAAAAAGTGTTTTACTTAGACCGTTCTGTACATAGACTCCTATTATATTTAGTCCAACGATTTTCCGACTACATAATTTCTTCTTAATTACTGCATTCACCAAGGCCCTCAAAATAAGCGTTCGTTTCAATGATAGCCCCTTGGTTCGACCCAAATTTTTATAAACTCGCCATTTCTTTATATTGGAAACAGAAATTAGTCGCAGGGGCTTCATTCTGGAGAATATGTTGGACTAGTAAGCAGTTCGTAGCCTAATTTATGGATATTTGCCATGGTAACTAAACATTTATGCACCCGTGCATTATCTTGACGGCATAGTTCTTTCTCCTTCAAAATTGGCTTTTGTCTCCTTCATATCAAAATCGAATCTGTCCAATAATACCTTCTGGTGATCTTTCTACCAATTTCAAAATAATATATGTGAATGGCATCGCATGCATTCCAAAAGCTGTGGCCATGACCTTGTTGGCCGACAGACCCACCTAAGACCACGCCTTCTTTGGTGTACGTTCACTCAAATAAACCAATGGTCTTGATTGTTCTTTGGTCTCTGCTGTATTGCGATGGCTCGTTTCGTCCGCGGTTACGAAGCGGCGAAAAAACTCGTTCGGATTGCATTTTAACTTCGCAAAAGCACTTCATTGAAGAATTCCTATGGTTGTGCTTATGCTCTATGTGGACAATCGCGGCACCTATCGCGCAAATAGCTTTTTCATGTCCAAATATCCATGTAAAAAGTGACATTAGCGTTCATTTGAAGATGCGTAAAGCATCAGTCATCTCACAAACATTCTTTTTCCGAACGTTCAGTTTCATTCCACGGATTTATCGACGATTTCTAGCGTCACGCCCTCTTTCGGACGTCCTGATCGTTCGACGTTACTTGTGCTGGTACGACCACAACGGAATTCACTTAACCACTTCTTCATAATTGAAATTGATGGCGCATAGTTTCCATAGTGTTTTTCAAGTCTTTCCTCCGTTTCGGCGACAGTTTTTTTACTCAAAATATAATGTTTAGTTAGTGCGCGAAATTCACTTTTTTTCACTGTCGTTCCAATTCACAAGTTTGTCTGCTTTAAATGGCTTTCAAACGCAAAATAAACAACTTAACAATGTCAAAATTCCACAGCTCTTTACTAATTGATTCCAACTAACTGGAATATTGTTGTATTTATAGTTACTACGTGATAAATACAAAAAGGTACGGACTTATCAAAAGACCCTTGTACTAGAGAGGAAATAAATTTTATTCTGGAAACAAACAAATTAATTCCAACGATGATAATGCTTCGTATGAGCTATAATTCACTAGCATTCTAGGCCATATCATCGAACCAGAGATCATGAGTAATGAGTAACACCGATGGAATCCTGGCATCGAGAAAGTGACAGTTACACGTAATGGTCATAAAAAAACATCCTAGGGCACTCTCACCCTCTAACGTCTACTCTTCGTGTTTTTAGGCCACGCTTAACAATGGAATTCACGTGCAGAGTCCCAAACCACTGTAAATGGCACCTGCGGTTTCCTTCGAGACTTAGTTCAGGACCCCATCAAAGGGCAGTATTAAGGTTTAGTGAGGGCGCCTGGTAAGAAGACTTTACCTCCGCTGTTTCCCCCACGGATCCGCCCATGCATATAGCGACAAACCCTTTTAAGGAGGGTTTCCTCTCTCAACGGCATGTCTTGCCGCGGTCGAACGGAGAGAGAGGAAAACTAAAGGGGTCAGGTCGTAAACTGACCTGTGGGCGGGAAGATGTTCCAGAAGCACGGGAGAGCTCCTTTCTCCAAGATATACGACAACACCCTTTAAAATTTGAGGGCATGCGTTCGAAGGAGAAAGTGAGGAAATACTTTCCCATTTTTGGACCCCTCTCCCATTGGAGGTGAGCCAGTGTACTCTCGCATACACAGCTAAGCGATATTTGATGGTGCGGTGTGCATGATGATCCAGGATCGCCATGTACACACACCTATGCTACTTTAAAACAACAATTAAACAATATTAACTACTTCCAAATTTTTCTGGCTGTCATGTACCCACCATTGCATAGCCGGCATAAAATCCTTTTCATAAGACACATGATAAGTAGTAGAAAAACTAAGTTTCATTTCTTCGTTAAAATTGAATCGCATTCGATGAAAATGCATTCAAAAATCTTTAACCATTTATTTTCTCACCATATTTTAAAAAGATGCATCTATAAAGCTATTGGAGTTAATAGATACGATATGTTTCTCTCCGATGATTGTGGTAAATTTTATTGAGTATCAAATAGGTTGAAGTTTTCAACGATCGCAGATGTCTCGGTGCGAAACTTTCTCTCGTTCGGATAAGAAATAAACAAATGTAATTACATTAACTTGCTATCCTTGACGACGCTGGAAAAAGCCCTGAGTAGAAGGTCAGTCACCATTTTATACCAGAACCAGGATGAAAACTGAGAAAATATAATTGCTAAATAACATTTCCAACCCAAAGTTTACACAGCTTAATAATCAGCAGTTTCACTGAAAAAAGCACGATACGATGGAAGGCTGACACATTACCTATGATTATGACTAGATAGAATGAGTGTGATATTCAACTATTTTTACTTTGTCGCCGAAAAAGATTTTCTCATTGAATACAAAACAAACCAAATACAGTCAAAACACAAAAATATACAAATATTTCCCTCGCATGTGATGCTACAATTTATCGAGATATTTATTTCCGTTATTAATGCCAAGGGAATCGTGGTAGCCAAGTGGTTAGAGTGCTTTGCAACTGATTGACGTCCCCGACTAAAAGGCCTCGGAGTACGCGACGGTCCCTGGAAAAGAAATGGCTCCCCTACAATGAACGGTGAGATACACAGTTGTATTACACACGCCAGAGGTTTCGCCTGGGTTGAGCTCTGACCTCACCAATATCAGCCACCCGACGCGCTGTCACCAGATGAGTGAGAATGTAGTGAATTTGCATAAATACAAAATATGCGATGAAAACCGTTACTAATTCCTATTGATATGGTTTACAAGGTGACATTACCTATATAAAGTGTTTATACGCTGGAGTAGAGAAAGATAACCCAAAAATTTGCACCAAGGTCCCCCCCAAGTATTCCCGCGTCTAGCGCACGTAGTCGAGACTAACGAAGTACCCGCGAAATTGGTATATTCGGTCGCGTAAACGTTGTTGCGAGCTGTGAGTTTTTTTATTTGTAAAATGGTGGTTACTACATCATTTATGCAATAATTATTCCAATTTCCACTCATGAGTAGGATATTTTAACCATCTACACCTGGCCGAATTTTGATCAGATAGCTCCCATGGCTAAGTAACTTGTCCATCCAACCCAGAAGTTACCCCCCAATATACGCGCAGGACTTTCCTGGCCCCTTTAACCTCCGACGCCACCTCCCTCACCGTCCATTTCAACCGTTTGCTGCCCCAAGCATCCCTTAGGGTTTACCTGTCGTTATTTGTGGCTCCGACCAGGGTAGACCCCATGGCCTCATTTCCCATCAATTACGATAGGAAACGATTTGTGTTTATTGTGGAACTGAGAAATCGCCTGCCCTGTCGGCTCCCAGGGCTGTTGGTATTTATTCGAGAGCATGCTCAGGCTGTGAATGAGTCCTCCTGTAAAACAAATCCTTATATCTTGCCTAAACAGTATGCTACGGGGAATTTACTTAATACACTAAGTAGCAGAAGTTATGAGAATCTTATCTTTAATAATTATGAACATTTATTGTCGCGGACTCATTGGTCCTTTAGACATTGATAAATGAACTACCAAAATTACTTCAACATAATCAAAAAATGTAACTCAAAGATGCTGAATAAATGCGTGCATACCATTACACAGAGTGAATAGTGTAAATGATATCACATTATCGATTTTTATCCAAAAGATACAACAATAATATTTTCTATTCATTTCAACATTTTCAAAATGATCACCTCGAAAACTTTTCTTTCAAAACTTGCGACGGATTTAATTGCTTCAGCATCATACGTGAAATTCCATCTGCGGGAAATGGACACAGTGAAAGATTTATGATACATCTCTGTACGTTGCTGTGGGATCAATACATCGTAATTATGAGTTCTTGTAGAACGTAGATACTCATTTACTTTAAAGACATATTTCTTGAACAAATAAGGCGGATCTTTACATGTGGATCATCCTTCGAACAAAAGAAAATGATTGACAGTCAGTAAATAGTTCACATGCTTATGCACTATTCCTGGAAGCTAGGGTTTATTATTTGAGACAAAATTTGGGAGAAAGGTAATTTCGTCTGAAAATACTGTTGAAGAGGATGAATGACCACCGCTCGACTGGCGAAATTTTTGCGACGAATTGCTAGTCGTAAATTTTGGCAAAGAGCTTTAAACTTTCATGATGCGTCGAGCAGATCCTTGTTAACATTCGCCAATATCTCAACGTAAAAGATTTAAATTCATAATTTTTCAGATGTAAAATGTTTACTAATCAGATAATGGTAAATATTGATAATAGCCTACATTTCAATCCAATAATTACAACATTAAAGCTTGCGCTTAGAAGAAGTAATTTGCCACGAAGAAATAATGTAAGAAGGATAAAACCGGTGAGGTAGGTGTGGTGTGTTCTCTTGAACTTAGTTTTTCGTCGCCCCATAGATGAAACGTTCCAGTTACTTATTTACGCGAACTACAGCTTCAAAGCAAAGTTTTTTAAACTACAGCTACAGAACTACAGCTTCAAAACAACTGTTTTTTATTAAAAAAGTACGTTCAATTCTATGTTTTTCCAACGCATAGGAGTCAACAGAATTCAATTTTCTGTAGCTTTCCCCACGAAAATCTATATTCCATGTACTAAAGTATTAACTCCGGTGAAATTTAGCCTCTGCTTCGGAATGGCCGACAATTCTTCAATTTATACAAATTTCGCATGAGGGATCACAGTTAATATTGTGCCATAAACCAGAGAGTATTATCGCTTTGAAAATAAACAAAATAACAGTTACCAATAAATAAATGACAGTTACCCTATATTCCTTCTAAAGATATCAGAAAACAAGATGTCTTTAGAAGGAATATAAGGAGTCTCATTAACAACCTTTATGTTTTTAACATTGTCAAGTCAAGTGGACAGGTAAGAGGATAGTTTTTAAAAGACTTAACAAGGAAACATTTGTGACTCCCAGAGGTTGCAAGTTGTCCAGATTTGCCTACAAAGCAAAAGGTTTTATCTACCTCAATATTTTAGATTTTAAAACCCAAAGTAGCCTCAAGTACGTCTTCTAACGTGATTCTCGGAAATGGATTACTGTCAAACCTTAGATCACTTAACTACAATTATGAATGAACTATACCGCCACTGTGAACTACTCAGCATGGTATGTACGGAATTTTTAGTCACTTTGATTTCCCACACATATTCTTGTAAACCCTTGTTACTGACTACAATGACAAAATACCTATATCAACATGTTACCCAAAATTCTACCTCTCGGTGCTTAGCAGGGGTGTGGTTACACAACAATACACAACGTTAGACGATCTTTTATGGTAATAAAACTCGAAAGAAGGAAAATTAAGTCGGTTTGCAAGATTTCTCAATGCTGTACACAGTAGTGGTATCATTCACTATTTTTTGATAAAATGTTAGGCTCACCATGAGGTGGAAGGTGCGCATCACAGGGAGATGAAATGAATGATTCCATGTAGCATCATATACGGTCGTCTATGATAAGTAAAGGCAGAGTGAACGCTAATTAAGCACTGGTTTTTTTCTGTATCGCAGTTTTCCTCCGGGTAAATTTCCCACGGTAAAATCAATACTCATTTCTTTCATCGATGTTTCGTATCTCTTCCTTTGCCTTGACCTTTCTACCACGCATCGTCCACGTGAAATCACTAAAATGCATTTTGGTAAATAATAAAATGAAATGAACAGGGAGGAGAGATATGCAATGCCGAATTTTTAGTAAATTCTGTGCAATGATATCAAAATACGGCATCAATCTTCAAATCAAACTACCGGGTAAAATACATAACATCAGAGGACACTGTAACGGTAATTTAGCAGAAATACAACAAGCAACACTGAGAATTCAGGTTCTAGTGAAAGATGAAAATAAATCGAAGGAATTTATACACTTGAGACTGAAAGTAAAGGCCCAAAAACAGTGCAAATGGATAGCGTGAATGGATTTGTATTTTAAAGACAATTTTGTTTCATGAATCTTGCTAATTATGTACCTATTAAAAATATTCAAGTATATAAAGATATATCTAAATGATTGAAAAAAATGTGTAACATATATATATTTTTTTCAATGACCTACCCACCATTCTCAATGAACCAAAACGTCTGTGAAACACATTTTGTAAGTGTCCCTTTTTCTGAGTTTCTATGCGTAGTCGTCTAATTATTTATCCAAAGTGTTACCGCAAGAAGCGTTTTCTTCAAGACCATGTATATGTTATCACGTATATCGCCAAGAAAGGATAGGAAGAGCCGTAAGCTAATGTGCATAGCTAATGACATTCATGGACATGAAAAAAGAGGTTTTGATTTTATTACAAATGCTATTGGGAAAATATTTGTTGACACACCTCATTACCCAAGGTAGGGGAAAATGGTATCATACTATGAATCCATATTAGGGTACCGCTACAATTTTTTTTTCAGAAAGCTGTACATTTGAAGGCATCGATGTAATAAAATGGGTATAATCTCATCAAATGCAGCCATTAGAAATTTGGTACCTATTCATCTCCGAAAGATTTTCTGTGCTATTGAACGTAAGTCGTGATCGAATACATAAGTAAAGCTCACGTAATTAACAAAAAAACAAGCTTCATCCTCCCGGAATCTCTTAACTCTAATCAAGAGTATCAAATTGATTTAATCATTCTAAAGATGCAATATACATTCTTTACCTGGTCAGTCACGGGTTAAAAACATAAACATATATTTAGACTAGATTGACTTTCTCATTGATCACAAAGACTGGCGACGTCTTGAATAGGCATTGGTTAGAATTTAACAAAATATTATCTCCTTGATTCATTCCACATTCCATTGGTCTACATCTACGGCTCAATTGGTAAAGATGTATGCTAGATAAGTACCGCTTGAGTGACGCCCGTGAATCCTCCAGGCCACACGCATATTAGCAAAGTTTAATAATATCCTCGATTGCTGATCCACATGGCAGACTCCAAGCGAGTAATATGTAGGACTATCGGGAAATTTTTAATGCACGCACCTGAAAAATACATTGACGTGACGTAATAATAAAATGCCAACTTTATACGATATGTTGCTTGAAACAAGATAGTATAGGTTCAGTTAATGAAACAAAGGGTATTAAACTTGAAGTTCATTCTATTAAAACTATGAAAATTACTCTAATGAATTTAGATCATCCATTTTGTTTTTCGGGGCATTACTTGAGATAATACTTTTTAATCGTATCGTGAGAAATACTGTGTGTCTGTCCGAAACAGTACCTGCTTCTTTCCAATTTCTCTTTACTCGCAGCATTACTTCGTCGTATTTGGACCAGCTTTGGTAAAGGGGGTGGGACGTTCATTGTAGAACGAGATTCATTCTACGAGGGACTTTCATTACAACTTCAACTTCAAGGAAAACTAAGCCTCTTCTCAGGGTGTCGAGAGTAAAATAAAACCTTAGAAGTTTAAATACCCCTGGGAGCGTAGTGACCCAGTGTGTAGAGAGTTAGGAAACTGATCGATGAGGCTCAAACTCCGAGTGAAGCCTTAGAAGAACCCGAAAAACATCCTCAATGTGCGAAGCGATCCAAAGAAACAACCTGGACCCTATAAACTGATTGAGAGAAAATACGCATGCCTGTGGCTTGGGGTTTTAGAGATCGTATGGAGTGGTGACTTCAAGGGCTACGTTAATATTAATACGTTTCGACGTTAAAAAGGACCGTCAATATTACTATTCGGTAGTCTCAAATATGCATTACTTTATGTTTATACTTTGAATCGGAGGCAGTTCTATCGAGACACTATTTTTTGTCGTTACTAATACTTACCTGAAGAAGATTACACCGATTGCTAATTATAGCACAGCATTCTTACTATTTGAGGTCCTAGGTGTCTATACTTAATCACAGATAGCTGCAATATATTAAATAATTATTTTTTACCTCCCAATTTTTAACAGCCCACTTTCACTTCGCGTTGTTTTATTTAAACTAGAATTTCTACATTCATCGTCGTCATAGTTTACTATTAGGTTCACCGAATGCCACCTGGAAGCGCTGTTGTCGTAGCATTTCTATGTGCCTACCTTTCCACAATTCGGAATGACTCAGCGGCTTAGTCCTGAATGAACCCTCACCTATGATAACCTAAGTACGAGTTGATTCACTGAGTGAGTTAGTGGAAAATACTCTTCATGGTAAACACCGTCACATTAAAAATACACTGAGAAGCATTGACCAATATTCCAACGCCACCAAAGTGCAAATTTCCCTCATAGTAACATGATGTAATTTACTAAAGAGCGCAAATTCCTCTCGGCAAGTTACCCATCAGCCGAAGATTGGCTGAGATTTACAGACGCGTCTGCCGCAAGCAACTCGATACGACATCGCCATAATCTGCTTCATTTCACGGGGATAATTTTATGTAGGATTGTTACTAGCAGCAGCTTCTAGCAATATTCTGAAAGTGCATGCATTGAAACCAGGAACCGAATAGCATCCATTTAAGCAAACGTTAATACCTCTCCGGCACCCTAGGCGATTATTCTATCTACAGAGTTGAATCCATATGCATGCATGCAACTAGCACATTACCCATTAATTCCACTCCTCATGATATTTCCCAATGAAAACTTGATTATTTCTCTTGTGAGACGGGATTCTTACCTTTAGATCTCTAAGAGCAATGGAACCATTGTAGGCTAGATAAAGCTCTATGAAGACATTGCACATAATATAATATTAATATATTTAATACTCTTTGAACAAATTTTAACATTTAAATATCATAGATACAAAAGCAATTTTGGAGCTTTTGGTGACAAAAGAGGTGACTATTGCCTGAGGGTTCACCTCCAGAAATATTATAATAATACTGTGCATAGTGTTGTATAACAAATACTGTCTTCCATTTGAACATTTGATGCATAACTAATTTACAATAAATATATACTAAAGGAAAAACAATGGCATTGAAATCGAACTAACAAAATTAACAAAGGAATATGACTTGGAAATACTATGAAGTATCCCCTGTAGCATTTTTGCTGATTTAAGTGGCCTGCATAGAAATAGTAACTGCGTAAATAAGTTGTCAACCGCGTACATAACCTGTCACCGGCGTAAATAACTTGTATATAAGTTAATATGATTGCATACTTGAAATTAAAAAGAGGAAAAAACAATAGGTAGCCACCATAAAAACAATCGTTTTTGCATCAAATCATCATGAAAACCTAGTTGAAATGTTGCTGGAAACCATATTTGAAATGAAAAAGAGGAAGAAAAAAATAGGTAGCTGCCATCAAACAGTCCTAAAAACATCCAATCATCATAAAAACCTACCTTGACTTTTTGCGAGTTGGCGTTACGCAACGAGAGATCAAACAGCAAGACAGAATCGACATGCGAGTGATTTAAACGGAAGACTATGGGCAGGAAGAGCATGCGGAGCGGCGGTCGAATTAGCTCCAGCAGGCCGTGCGTCCCACGCCCGGTTTGGTTCCGGCCCCTGGAAAAGGACGGCCCCTCCGGCACGAGTGCCCTTCCCACAATGCACTTGACATCTGCCTCCGATTCGCAGTGAATCCCGTCTCCACACTCATTTCCCTTTCGATTACCGGATCTGCTTGCGGGAATTCGAGTGCGACGCGGGCGGTCAGTCGCCTCTCGACCTATCGGAAGCGTCCGTCACGAGAATGTGGCGGCATAATTGCGTGGCACGGTTAATGTGAGAGCAACACATACCGCCACCTCACCTGGAATTGACATCTGCCCCCCTTCCCTCCGATGTCCACTTGACCGAAACAGCCAAAGCAGAAAATAGAGCGTAGTCACCTTTCCATGCAAAAAGTGTCATTGCCGAGCTAAATCAGATCATCAAGCGCGAAATAGAATAGAACACAAAAACTGTTTTTCATACTATTATTATTTGTGGTTGAGCGTGAAAAATATTGGTATATGTGTTATATGAGCGTGAAAAATATGTGTTAGAAACTCTAAATATATACCTGGTTTAGTTTTAAACAGGAATATTAAGGCGATTTCTAATTCAGCTAAGACATCGAATTGAAAGGCAAAGACGTTGTTCAAGTTAATTGTTCAGTACGGTAGATGGTCGTTTGGCTGCTCAGCTGATCAAAAGAGTGTTTCCACTGAAATAGAAATCGCCATTATCCTCTTGTTTTCAATCAAAGCCCGTATAAATGTAGAATTTTGGACATATGTAGCGTTAAAATTCCAGGGGAATCCTTCTGCCACCCTAAACTAAACATCCTCGATATGCGAGGTGGTTCAGGGAAAGTAGCTGGCCCTCTAACCCTGGATGCGTGAAATTCGCACGGGAATTAGAAGGAATATAGAAGCTAGGGGTAGATTTACGCTTATTTAGCCACCAGTCTCATGGTTGAAGCACTAAGGGAGTAATATTAGAAGGTAAGTGCAAGCAGACCTAATCTGCATGTCAAATCGAAAGGTATTGATTTTACATTAGCAAAATAATTTTATGAAATGTGAATTTTTAAACGGGTGCTCGTGTATAAAGTTTGTCCAAGGAGTTAGGATATGTGAGGACAAAAATAAAAAATGCGGTGTGACTTAAGACGCGATGATTGAAAGCTGGTTTTAAATTCGAGGACAACTGAGAGTTATTCTAAATTAAAACTAATTAAAAGAGATAAAATTCCTTAATGTAGTTACAGGATCCGTAAACGCACCTGGTTAAATAATTTACTGAGAGATTCATTAGGTAATCTTAAAAAGTACATACAGTATTGAGCTCACTAATATCAAGGTGAACAAAGACTAGTGAGGCCACTTATAGGACAGGTTCAAGGATGTTTAGGTTACGATTCAGCTCTTCCTTTAAAACTAAAAAGGGAAAATTCTAGCTTTGACGCTATGACATTCATTAGTCATGACGCGATTTTATGGTTCTCGAGATTAATTCGACTATAGTATTCCAAATTCCATTCCATTCCGAGTTTTGAGTTGGACGTCATGTATCTCCTAATCTCGTCCTTTTCCACTAGCACTAACTCATTTTAGATCTAAATATTGGCACAGCTTGTCTTTAATCTCCAGCTTGGCATATCTATGTATAATTATTCTAAAGAAAATATTTCATTCCTTCGCCCAACCTACCACGAACCTTTTCTTGCATTCTTAATTTATTATAATAATCTATCGATTAATTCCCAATTATCCGCCTATCACTCTCTGTGCATATGTTAAATTCATTCCCTCTTCTCCATTTTCTTCATTATTTTTTCACTTACAAACGCAAAGCTAGAAAACTAACGATGCTACTTGTTACGGATTTGCCAATAAAAAAGGAACATTAAAATACGTATAAAATTTATGTATGAGGGCGAGGCGTTGACAGCCGCTAAGAAGTCAGGAGTTGGAGTATTCGAAAGGTGATGTTACGGAAGAATGGAGAAGTAAAAATAAACAGAACGGGTAATGAATGGGAAATTTCAAAGAAAAGGATGGGAAAAATTAGTTGGCCACATCATGACAAATATTAGCTTGGTCAAGACAATTGTCGAAGGGCAGGTGGATGTGGAGAAGGGTAATGGATGGCCCCGAATTTGTTGCATAGGACAGGATATGATGGATGTAAAAGAGAAGAAAGATGTCATTATGAAAAACCTTGCAGATAGGAGGGCTGCGCCAAACCAATCTAACGATTCAGGGTGAAGCAAAAACCCAGTAGTGTTCCACAACTTTTATTTACTGTAAGATTTATTTACTGTACAGTTTTGATAGTGTTTTCCTTGATAATGACGCTATAGCCGTCGGAACTAGTCGACAGAAAATAAAAGTTTGTGGAACAGTACTAGGTTTTTGCTTAACCATGAATATCTCATCGTTACTCCAAGTCACGCCAAAATCATTTGATTTCACTCTAACGATTTTTGACTCCCGATGATGCTGATGCTAAAATTTCACCATGGGAAGCCATTTAAGAGGATATAAAGTTATCAGCAGCGGAAGGCTTTCAGAAAATAGAGCCATCATCCTCGATCGTCGGAGAGAATTCCCGTGCTACCTCACGCGAGAGCCGTAGCCATAGGAACAATGGCGGGGAGCAGTCAACCAATCACGCCATTGAATTAATCATGAACACGACTGTGCGGCGGCGTCGTCCACTCTGGATGGAAATGTTGATAGGAGAGATAGAAGCGTCAGCCGATTTGCTGAGATCCCCGCCGCCGATGCCATAATGTTTTCGCGGTCCCGCGTGGGGATGCGAATCCTGCTGTCTGATTTCGACTGCACGTCGCTGATCCCATTACACTCCATGCCCCCCGGGGAACAATAAAGCCCCGAATCGGAACTTGAAACCGTAAATTGCGACTCCAATTTCTCCTGTGTGCCCTGCATTAGAGTTCACCTGGATCCCGCACGGGAGAGGTTAGCATCCGAAAGGTTATCCCCAAGTGCATCTTCTCTCCGGAGACGGATTCGCCGAATCGGTAGCGGTATAAAAACATGATGAAGAGAGATGAACGGAAAAAAAAATTGAAAAAAAAGAGAGAAACGATTCTGATGAGTGCGCAGCTTTACGTGCACTTTTGTTCCCCATACCGACTCGGAAAGATGGAGGAAAATAGGGAGAGCAGGCTGAGAATGAAACGATTTGTACTGGAAAAGAAGAAATATGGGCATTATTATCACGCAAATGGATGGAAAAATAAAACTTCCCGGCAATAAATGGTGGATAGTGGAGGTTTCCACATTAATCTCTATTATGGGCTTGACTTTAAAAAAATGAAATCGTTTACCCTTTTTCTCTCCCTATCGATTCCCGTACATTAATACAAATGCTCGCAATTATCCCGGAAATTTATATCGTAGCATTAATTTCTCCATTTATTGAGAGAAATATCACGCGAAACGATTACCGCTCAAATAGAACAAACTTCCAGCATACTAGGGAGTTTAAATTTATCCATAACTTTAATTTTAATGCATGAGGTAAAAATTTTCCATATCGTTTAATAGCATCACAACTCTGGATCATTTGAATTTTAAAATAAGTCAAAACGCGGGCACGGTTAAACTAAACAAAAAGTGAAGTCCATATTTTTCCTGAAGCCCTTACCACAAACGTGGTTCATTAAAAATGCGTCCTTAAACATTTTAATTTGATTAACCAATCAATGCGCTATTATCGTGTTTAGGAGCAATTTATCACAAAAAATTAATTAACACTTCTATTATTGCTCTTATATTATCACCTGAGGCAAAATATAATCTTCTATACTTTTGAAGACTCAAAAATACTATAAGTATCCGGTATTCAAATGCATATTACTTCACCAAAACCGATATCTTTAGAGTTGCTGAATTATATTAATTTTAAAATAGTTTCCTAAAAATAATGAAGCGCTTTGTAGAGTATTTTATCCAAAAATTCATTTATTTTTCCTCATTCTATGATCATTCATAATGATTTGCATTCAAGTGAAATAAATCTTTAATTATTTAATAAAAATACATATTCACAACGATAAATTCAAGGAGCGGTGGAACACAAATCCAAAACTTAAAATCCAAATTCAGATTTAAAAAAAAACCGATAGCATCCTTTTTTAAATACCAGCCAACTCTCAAACTCCGTACATTTTCAACAAATGAAAATAATGGGATAGAACTTCTTCATTTTATTTTCCGCTTGGTTGTTTGGTAATAAATGCAATTGGAAAATGCATTACGAGTGTTTGCTAAGGTATTTCACTATAATTTAGTTTAATTACTTGTTTCACGTTTACTACTGAACGGATTCTCAGGAACTGTCCGTAAAAAAGATGCGGGTAAGTATGAATAGCGATTTCTCGAAGTCTAAATCAACGAGCCAGGATTCTATTAATTAACGGTGGGATTTGTAAAGAGCGGTCTCAAAAGTTTCTTACAACTCCAGGAATCTGGAGCATGTGAACTCAGCATCATTACGGGAACAATAGCAACGAAAATCTTTTCTAAGAAATAATTCGATCCATACTTTGGATGCATGAGGAAAAATGAACCTAAAATTCCTCATTTGGCCTAGCAGTGTGAGAAAAAATCATTAATAAAGAATAAGCACAAATCCCTATTAACCGTATTTCAGTAGCGGTTGGATAACCCTTCTCACTTCCGCATTCCATTGGAGTCAGAATATGAGGAAGCAATTCTTTCTCTTTTACTGCCTACAATTCTGTGAGTCTATCATAAATCAAGTAGAGAAATATTTTTAAACGCTCTGCGAAACCCACGATCGCTGCAATCCTTTACACTAATGTTTTCTACTTACAAGATAAAGCACAATAACATTTGCATGAAAAAGTGTGGTAAAAATAGAACTTGTATAATTCAAAGCAATCAACACACTGGTTGATAGTGAATGCGAGGAATTCTCTTAACATGCCGATTTTTCATCGCATTTGGTTTATTTCCTCATATTCCATTGCATTAAACCCAAGATAAAATCTTCATTTTTATGTATAAAGGAGAAGAAATAAATTAAGGGTCCCTTTTTCCTACACGATGTTTTAAAATGTTAACCTTTCGATGTAACTTTTTTCCACTTAATTGTATTTCGTTTAATTGTACAGGCTTGGAATAAATCTTTGTATTGTAAATGAGGTTATAAAGCTTAATTAAAATTCTGCCCATTTTTCCGCATCACTAAGTTAGGGCCAAAGCAATTTTGGAGAGTTGAAATATACAATTAACAAGATATTCTTGGGTTAATGTATCCGGAATCAAATATCGCGTAAGTTTTTCTGTGAATTATTACGTTCATTCCGAAAGCAATGCATTGTGAACATTATCAGGTGCTCAGTGAAATTAGGAATTAGGTTTCATACATAATTCACAATACTGCAAAAGTTTTTAATGCTGATATAACAATCGCAAGGCATACATTAATCTGCATAAGTTAAAACTCACTTGAAGTTATGATAATCCACAAATTACATTATGACTTTTGATATTCTTTATTGAAAAGAAGAAAACAACAATGTCCTACTTCCCGGAACAATATCTATATTAGACGTTCTAAGCACTGTATTGGATATACAATTTTAATTACCTTAAGAACCTAAATAATGAATGAATTGCTTCTCTACACAATATTTTCTCCCAAAACTTAGATTTGCAAGGAGGAAAATCAATTCATACCTCCTAAATCGTAAATTTACACTGTCTAGCTCAACCAGCTCATTTGGAAAATCGAACTAAATGTAATATTTTTCTATGAAAGAGAAAAAGCTAAGAATAACTTGAAAAGTATCAACGGGGTTTTACAACTGTACCTCTTGGGAAACACGGAGTACAATGAATCTCGAAAAAGAAAAACTATTTTTGGGGTTAAGATTTGTGTTGCACTCTATGAAAAAAAATTCTTCAGTTTATTCTAACAATTATCAAGGAACTGCAAGGAAACAAACGGCAAAACTATTTATACTGCTTTGTCCAAAGCATGAGCAGGTCCCACAAAAACGTGAATGTTCTGAATATTACCCTGTTAAATAGTTGAAATATTTCAACAATCGCAACTGAAAATTTTCAAAAATCATTAAATCGATTCTAGTCAAATTTCGAAAGTTTTTATAGCTATCGATGGTTACTTCTATATTTCTTTGGATATAATACAATGAAGATTTAGTTAACATACAGCCAAATCGTACCCACTACAAGTATAGTTGTTGTAGACAAGTATAGCTTTTAAGTAATGCAATTTGTTTTGTAGTTGTGAGAATTAGGTTATGCGCTGTCAGCATAGATCTAATTATACAACTTTGAAACATAACGCTAAAGCAATTGTTGTTTGAATTCGATTATCGCGGAGACCGCTCCACTTCATTCCGCTGAAAATGTCATGCGCCAACAGGGTTAGGTTCTTGGAACCCTTACACGTCCCTTGTTTGGGGGTATCTGCCGAGGACACCCCTATTGCAAGGCCGCGGGTGAATCACCTCATTAAATCGCAAGGGTCGAGCGTATTCGGTTGCCCTCTGCGCCGTACACTGTCGCTCCAATTAAAACGCAATCCATGCTCACTCCGGTGTCGCACTCATCCAGATTAATGAGCTACCCCAGGGTTTAAAGAGAGAGGAGAGACAGGAATATAATAACACGACTGCGAAATAATAAAAAGTGTGTGCGTTGATGAAAAACAGAGTCGGTGTTATCCCTAATGCAATCCCATAATTATGCTCAAATTAATTTATGCATATTAATTCATGGTTAACTCCGCTCCTATTGGGCAAACACTAATTAAAATCGCCGAGAAGTAAAAAATGTCAATAGTTTCATGTAAAATAGGTATCGTCATGATATCTTACGATTGTCTGAAAAAATGCTGTCAATAATGAATCTACTCCTAGCACAACTAAAGCATAAAAATAATTATTTTGTTAAGTTTGTGCTCAACGTTTTTAATGCAGATACTATAATCGTGTAGCAAATATTAATCCACATAAGTTAATCAAACTCACTCAGAGTTACGAATATCTCAATAATTGTCGTTTTGTAATTTTACTGTTGACGTAAAAGAATATTATCATTAGGATGAAAGGAAGTTGTGAGGATACTTGTGTATGACCGCAATATTTGTATTTAATTGGTAACTCTACCGCTAACATTGGGCACTAGCTTTACAAAATAATGATGTTTATACATTAGTTGTCTCGTGAGAAGAGAAAAATAGGCATAACGCAAGATCACAAGGATCAAAATATTAAAAATTTTCACTCTAGCTACCAAAGGAAACTATTGGAGCAACTATTTAACAATAGCGGAGCTATCAGCATGTCCATAGAAATAGAGCACTTGGGAAAATCCTTGACAGCATGCCATAATAGACAGTAATAAAGATATTATCAAATTATTTTTTCAATTTGCACATAAGTGGCTAACACTGTTTAAAGTTATTAACCATAACAATTAATTATGTCTAATACATTTTATTGCCACCGGCGGGGCTCTCGATTCAGTTACGTGTCATACCACAGGATACCATTTGGATGTTTTTTTGGCTTGAAATAAAAACAGCGGTGATATTTCATACATTCTCCGCTAAGCAGTCCTCCTTTTACCAATGCAACTTATCAACGGCATATTTTGTCAAGAATAAGTTATCATTTCCCTTCCAATAACAGTTTACAGAGAGATTTTGCGTGTAAATGGATCCTTGCCCTTCGTGAAGCCTTCAGATGTCACAAAGCTGCTATTAAAAAATTCAATCCGCCTGATGGGAAACGTTTACCCAAGAACTTTTCAATGACTTGACAAAGGAGAAAATCCGATGCAATAGTGACCATAAAAGAGGATTCTGCTCGTGTTCTCGTTTCCTGTCTGCAACGTGTCACTCGCCATCCGGAAACTTGCAATCTGGACCCCATGTTGCCTCTGATATTCATCAAGGCCCCGGAGAGCATTCCGTCCTCAATCCAGGGCTGTGACATGGTCATTAATCTCGCACAAAACTTGCCCTATCCCACCTGGCTGGGAAATCTCCAGCCTTCTCCGATGACAGGGATGCATTTCCCGAAAGAACCCGTGCAGAGCGACGTCACATGAACAAAAGCAGAGCTCCGGGATAATATTCCTCTTTCCACGAACTCACAGTTCACCTGCAGGAAAGTTCTCCCCTTTCATTTTGCTCCCACGTATCCTAGGATCCAATTTATTATCTTCACTTAGAGTAAAAGCTTGAATACCTCTCAAAGCGTGTTTTCGCACTATCTGGTCTCAGTGTGAATCCAAAGTGGAGCAACCACTCTCGAAGAGTCGATTCATTCATCTTCTTTTCCTAGGGTATCAAATGAGTCGGTGTTTTTGGTACGCTGGCAGAGCGGATAAAACGGCTGACGAGGTTCTTTTTATGTATGAAGGGCGGCGATGCCATGTCACTGTCGCGTCCTACCGGCTCGACAAGCTAAGGCCAGGAACCCGACTCAGTGAAATCCAACCTAACAGTTTGCTTCGTCTAGCCTTTCACCCGTCTAAATCCCCCCTCCCCTTAATAGACTTTCGTTATGACTGAACTCAAAGCGAATACCTTTCGCGCATCACGTTGAATTTTTTTCGTAGATAATGCCCACTGGTCCCAAGAAAGAAAATAAGTATTATTATACTATCCATTATGTGGATAGTTCCGTGCTTAAATTTTTAATCTATTGCTTTTTTGCTCATAATGCACTATCAGCAGCACCTCAATCGAAACATCCATTCGCAGATTATTTGAAAGTAGTAAGGTGGCATTTTTACGGTTGATTTTTAAAATACTATTTTGGTAATTTTTTGCAGTTTCTTTACATAAAATACTTATGAAAACTATCGAGTCGTGAAATAATACGAGTTTCCGAAAAAACCTTGGCCCAAACTTAACGTACACATAAGTCAAATTCAATTTACAACAAGTGCCGAAAAGTAATGCTCGGAAAATCCTCTTGGATCTTACAACATTTTAATAACGAGTTTTGCAACAACTTATTAGTTTGTGTTTAACCCTTTCAAAACCAGAGCTGCTCCGGGAGAAATTAAAAATTTTAAAAATTTTTAAATTTTTACTCAACCCTAATTATTGTGGCGGCAACATATTTTGCCATTAAGCCTCACAGCACGAAAGAACGCGTATTTTAAACTTTTCCTGAAGAGAGCAGAAAATGCATACAATTTTGATGTTACTTGGAAGCAACATTGATATATAACGGGTTGAATAAACACACTAAAAAAATATTATGCATCAATCCCATCTCTTGAGGTTCCCCATGCGTCAAGGATTTTAAGAAGCCTTCGGTCAATTGATATTTTTTTACAATAGAAATCAGGGAACTAGGCTTAAAGAGTTTTTTGTTACCCATATGGGCCAGAAATCTGTGAGAAATGAGGTGATTGAGAGCCAGTTTCAGTGAGCCAGAATGTATCTAAAAAGCCAATCATTCTGGTGCCCAACTCCATAAGAATCTTTACTCACGCGTTCCGCTTTTCAGTGGCCGGTCTGAGGCGGCGTCACTCGATTCCGGACCAACCTCCTCGTCTTCCTCTTCCTCCTCATCCTCCTCCTCGA
Source organism: Ischnura elegans (assembly GCF_921293095.1). Classification (NCBI taxonomy): domain Eukaryota; kingdom Metazoa; phylum Arthropoda; class Insecta; order Odonata; family Coenagrionidae; genus Ischnura; species Ischnura elegans. The sequence continues at coordinate 83,998,863 of NC_060248.1, forward strand.
TGTATCTCTTAATCACCACCTCACCGTTTCTTTCCACGCGTCCCTTCGTCTTGAAAGTACTCCTCCTCCTTATTCCCTGGCACATTTTGTTCACTACAAGACTCCCTCTCATCTTGTGCCCTTACACTATGAAAACAGATGTACAATCAAACACTCAGCGAGAGACAAAATGCCGACATAGGTTCCGCAAACTCTTTCGGTGGTGACCGACCTCCAATTAACAGTAGCGCTACATCCGGAGTTCACATCCTACACGATACTTGCCTCAGTTAGTAGGGACGTCTTAGTCAAGTAAACTTTATGGCAAGCAAGACGATATCCATGAAAGAGGATTTTCAGCAGTTCTTTAGTTTATATATACACATGCAACACTTTCCTGTCCTCAATACTTGCATCAGTTGATAGGGACATCAAGTAAATTTGATGAAAGGTACCAGGATATCATTGAAAGAGGAATTTGAGGGACTAGAAGATCATTAAGCTTCTCTTATGTCTGTCGAGGAATCATAGAAATTTTGTGCATTTGCTTCCTTCACAAAGATTCTTTTAAATAAGAGGTCGGTGATAAGCTGGCCTAATCCTAAGCTTAAAAAGTATGCAGTTTTGACTGCATAACTAACTAAAACATTGTGTTCGGTTTACTTCTTCTTTTGCAAGCTAATTGACTCTTGACCACAACATATAAGATAATAAAGTCTATGAGAACCAATTCCATCATGACTACTCGGCACGTAAGAAAGGCATGAACAATGTTATCACCTTATGGCACTCCCCAATTGGAAATTGCGAAGGAACTTGTCTAATATAGAGCCTATCTCTAGCTTTTGTGATAGAAAATAATTTCTCTACCAAAAGCTTTTCCTTTTTCCATCTTAAAACTTTTCCGGAGCACAATTATCGGAGCGGTGAATAAGAGCTCTTTTGGTGGTGACCAACTTCCAAACAACGGTAAAGCTCCATTCGGAGTCCACTTTCAACACTCTCCTTCCCTCAAAACTTGCTTCAACTAGTAGGAACGTCCTTATCAAGTGAATTTAACGGTATGTACGAAGGTATCCATGAAAGAGGATTTTCAGCAATTCTATAGTTCATAGATTGTAAAAAAAACTAGAGGCATTAAGATGTGTAGAACAAATGTCCATTCCGTAATGACATTGAATTATTTTAGAAATACCCTTACTAATACCACGTGAATTTCATAGGGATAGACACAAGTAATTCAGTGGCCCTACGTATAACTTCTTCCATATTTAATGCCGATGTTGACGCATAACAAGATAAATAAGCATTTGACTGGCTCTGACGTTCAAAAGACATGTCTTGATCACAATGTTTCTGCACAACCGTTACGATTAAAATAACTATAAAGAAAGTTTAAATACCCGCACGCCATCTCAATAATCCCCATCTAATAAACTATTCGCATTGAAGCTAAACGAATACATAATCATTGATGACAAACCTATCCCGATGTTCTCATATGAACCACTCTCTACCTTGAAATCAGCACTGAGGATAAATTGAGATACAACACTTCCTGAGACAAATCACAACCTGAAAAAGTGCGTAGACATCAGAGAATAAAAGTAACATCTCATTGACCAGTCAAAAACTGCTTGAAAATCCGGGGGAAACAGCAGGAATTACTCCATCAAAGAAAGATGAACCTTGCGGTAATAACAAAGCTGTCATCCACCTTGTGCATTCCAGTTTGACAAGGAGCGGCGAAGGGCGTAAATCGGATCCCATCACTTCACCAATCAAAACCTGGGAGAAACGAGAGACGAGTCCAGGAGAAGGATTAACACCTTGCGGACTGTCCGCCCAGCCTCCGGAGGAGGACGTGTAAAAGCCGAATGCAATCCGACTTTACGGAGTTACCGCCTTCACTGAAGACACAGATTAGCAGGGGGACACGGAGAGAAACGTTGATGCCAAAGCTCGGAGAGTTACGACTTGGGGTGCAGGACGTAAAGTAATCCCACGTCCTCGATTGGAGGTGACCACGGTGGCACAAAAGTAACCTCTAAAGTGGCGAAATAAAATCGGGTCTTGGAGTCATAGGGATTATTTACATCGCCTATATCTCCATGGAAGAATGAGCTTCCACTAAATACAAATTAATTTAAAATCCGTGGGCAGCAGCAGGAACAACTCCATCGAAGAAACATAAGTCTCACGGCAAAAACTAAACTGTTCCAGCGCAATCACTTGCACTTTCCACTTTGACAAGGAGTAGTGGGAGTAAATCGGATACTATCACTTCACCAATCATATCCTGGGAGAAACGAGAGACGATTCCAACAGAAGGATTAACGTCTTGCGGTCCGACCTTCGGAGGAAGAATTGCAAAGCCCGAATGCAATCTGACTTTGCGGAGTCACCCGCCTTCGCTGAAGAGACGGATTAACAGGGTGACACGGAGAAAAACTTTAATGCCAAAGCTCCGAGAATTACGGCTCGGCGTGCTGGACGTAAAGTAATCCCGTGTCCTCGATCGGAGGTGACCACGGTGGCACTAAAATGACCTCGGTGGGTCGGCGTCACATCATTGCACTCCCACTCCTCCTGCCTTCCCCGACCCTTGAAGTCTCCTCTCTCCACGTTTCGGGAGGTCATCGAGACGAGATATCAAGGTCTCTCTCTCCCTCTGTTCTCTCTCTCCGCAAAAGCCCCTTCATCTTTTTCGAAAAAGTCCTTTCCCACTCTCGACCGTATTCGTGTTCTCTGTTCTCACTTACCTCGACCACTCTTCTTGTACGCCGCGGCGAGGAGACCTCTCGTCCGTCCTCCTCCTGCTCCAACCTCCACCAACCACCCTGTTACTCCTCCCTCACCACCCTCTCTTTCTCAGAGCCCCTTGTTTTTTCGTAAAATTCAGCCACCTCTCCGAAACTCCTCCATTCTCTCCATCTCCGACCAGACTCCCCTTCCTCACCCTTCACTCCCGCATCGTGCCCACTCGTTTTGTTCGTTCTCCCTTCCCCTGGTAACTTTTTCGATATGCCCCGAATAAAAAGTACTCCTCCCGACGACTCGTTTCTTGAACGTTCACCCTAATACATCCGGACTCATTTCACAGATGATGGATTGTATTACTTGCGCGAGAGGATTTCCTTGATTTGTCGGGACTCGCCTGTTCGTAAATGGGGATTTTTTTCTAATTTATCAATTTCGAAATAATGATTTTGCTTTGGTAATTAGCCACTATTAAAAAGAATACTGTTTTAGGTGAAACAGAATTGGTATTAGATAAATCGGTACGATGAATTTAGTGGCGTAGGTAACTAAGAAGACTATTTCATTGGTATGAGCGCGAGATGAGGACTAAGTAGTGGACTCTCACATGAAGGCATTAGGCTCTGAGGAGGAACGAAGAAAGGTGATGGGACTGTAGATTCGAACATACTTAAGTTGTATTATAAACACAAGGACTGAGTGAGAGGAATACGGAGGACAAGATAGTGTGAAAATTCGGAAATTGTAATAACAAAAGCAATAATGAAAATCTACTGAACCCATCATACTAAGCAGCTTATTGGTTTATTTTTTTCCCTATTACACGAATTTAAACCTTTTTGAAGCCTAACTATCACCTTGGAGAGAGCTTACCCCACAGGCAAATGAGCATGAGTTAGTACACTGAATTATCTTATATCCTGTAGGTTTTCATAATGCTGAAAAGAATTACATAATCGAAATGAATTCATATAATACCTACCATCATGAAAACTGCAACTTTTTTCACTGCCAAAAATGAAGGAGAAGGGAAAGTAAGCGAAAAAACTAAAAGCTATCATTATTCTCTCTCTAAATTCTCATTCAGAGTATTCAGCTTGCCATTTACTAGCATAGCTATTAGCCGAGCTGCCATAAACAGATAACTTTGACTCGCTTTTCAGGAATGGTTGTCAGAAGAAGTAGATGCTGTTAACATAGTTGATAGCACTGTTTTCCTCGGCGAAAAATTACTTAAGAAATTAATCAATCTCCTACTTGCAAAATTTTAATTTTTATGCGGAAAAATTGATAAATAGAGACGAGAGAGAAAGGAAGACTATTTACGTATGAACGACGGTAATAACATGTTAATTAAATAGAAAAAGAGAAATCATCTGGCCTCGATAAACCGGTGCACGGGAATTTTGATGTTTCCTATGAATGAGACGTATGCATGCAGTGTGACTGCGTGACAAAGTGTCAGTGGGATGACTTCTTTATTTCTTTGTCGGGAAACTCGGAGGAAAAGCAAGCCGCAACATTATACCGCTGGGCTCTGTACACACAGCGCAAGAGAATTTTATTTCTTACGACGCTTCTATGATACTCAGATTTAAGGGTAAATTAAATAGTTAAAACACTGAGAATAATATGGACAATTCAGTGCTCATTGTGTGTATAACTAAATTAATTTGAACTCCATGCAATACAAGAACAAGGATAATATTTGAAATTGTTTCGTTGGTGAATTAATCATGGCTAATTACGGGGCATGATTAATTATTTAATGGTTCCCTCTTGCTAATTAGCCGGCCTTCATTATCAGAAAATCAACTGATCAAGAAAAGTGGCGAGTTAGCTTAGTTAAGGGTTAAGATTCCGAAATCAAATCATAGACTTGGCTGACTCGAGATACCGTTTTTAATTAGTGCCGGCCCACTCCAGCAAGAGATAGAGAGAGGAACCAACCGACCGAGCTAAACCTTTAGGACTCGTCATCTGCACTCCTACACAGCCAAACCACCCCACCCTATACTAGAAAAAAATCTCCATTCCACTTCCCCCCACACCTTTTTTCTTCACGCAATCTCCCCACTTATCTCTGTCCCAAAAAAGTCGACTTTCTACGCGGTGCGTCATTAAATTTGGTTCTCCTTCCTCGAGAAATTGCTAAAATTAAAACTGTCAAGTGGAGAATGAACGAAGGTTGAGGTATTGACACAGCAGATTTGCCTGACAAAAGTCAAAAATTAGGAAAAAAAATTATTAGGATGAAACAGAGAGGTAGGAAAGCACTCAAGACATTATTTTGAGGCAAGGCTATTTTTTATACCTATGAGAAGCGATTATAAAAATGAGGGAAAATAACTTTATGAAGTGCAGCCTCCTTTCTTGACTTGAAGATTTTTCGTATTTCACACCGGGTATGATTCTCCATCTCTCCTTCCAGCGTTTTAATGAGCGACACACCCATCTTCTTCACGGATTCAGGAATCCTATGCCATTCTAATCCTTCATCAGATTTACCAGTTAGTTCTTGAAACGTTGGAAGGAAATATGGAGAATCTTACCCATCGTGAAACCCGAGAAATCTAGGCAGCCGTTTTTTGCCAGGTTAGAAAACCTGATATTACATTACCTCCTTTCTTCTTTTCTTAAGAACTTGTCGACGTTATATAACTAGTGAGTGGCATCAAAGTATTTAACTTTCTATCGCGCTGCACAGTCATTCAGAGGTACTTATATTGCTTTATACTATGTAGCAGGACAATATGCCATTTCAATCCCCATTTGGATTTATTGTGAACTGGTTTAGGTTATATATGTGGACCAGTGTTTAACCTATTTTGGGATTGATGCTCTCTATCATTAGAAAAAAAGTTAGAATTTACATGCTCTCCTATTCAAGAATCAGTGCTCGCAATTCTTTTTCTGTCGTCCATCGCAAAGGCAGCAAGTAGAATCGCCGCGTAAAGGGGTTCGCTAACAGTCAACGCCACTCGTATTGCGAGTCTTGCGTCATCCTCATCACAGGGGCAGCTCCTTCTAGCGCTTGGCCCACAAATGATGTTTTCAGAGGGGTGGATGAGTTTTCAAGCGGACTCCACGCGGTCTCTGGCGAAACTAACCTCTTCAAGGCTCCCTTCACTGAGACGCCTTTCATCTGACGTCGTGCAACAATTCTAGTCAGAGCCCTTCAACCTCCCTCTTGGCTCTCCCAGGGGCGAGAAAGACGGGTGGTGGTGTCTAAAGAGGGCAGGGTCACCGTGTGGACTCAAGACACGGCGCGGCGACTCTCTCTTCAGCACGACCTCCCTCATAATGTATTTTAGAGCAAAATACATCCTAGTTTCCGCCTGAAGCACGCGTTAGAATTCACAAGGAAACGTTTGGCAATGCGTTGGCCGATGCTCCTATACCATCAAGCTCTTATTATTGTTACCCATAAGGCGAGCAGTTAGCGATGAAAATCAACAGATAAATTATAAAGTAAGAAATTTGGATTAATAGATGAAATAAAATTAAGCAGCAGAGACCCTGCGATGGATTTTCTCAAAAATGTCACCGATATTGTTTATTGTTATAATATATCTGCGTAAAATTTTCATCAATACTTGTAATTGCATTAGGTCAACTCAGATGAAATGCTATACCAGATAAGGACTAATTTTGAAAATTATAGTCCACTATGAGCTGTAAAAAGAAGCACATAAATTACAATCCGCATTCCATCTTCAGACTATTGAGTTCCCACCGAAAATTTTCAATAAACTATGAGTAAAATTTTCAATTAACTTATGTGTTTCCTTTTGAAGAATTTATTGAAAAATCATCAATCTATCTTATCTATCACTTCATACTCTGCCACTTTTTGTAACTTACGTAATTTTAAAAAGTTATCTGCAAACTAACGGAAAATATTACACATTAGAACTGCAATACACTCTTACTAAACAAACTGCCGCATTAGTCTGCACGGGAAACGTGGAGAAAATTCTTAGCCGTCGCCTTGATCACGGATGCTACGGGAAGGAGTTTTTTTATTCTTTTTAAATAAAATAAACTCCTTCCCGCATTAATTAAATATAATTATTTTTTCTTCTTTTCGTAACTACCACAAAAAATTTATCAGAGCGACATTCTTAGTAAATCTCATCATAGTAAAGCTTATCCATGGTCTCCATGCATGGTGACTACTCGACAGGAGAAGATTGAGCAAGCCGTTATATTTTTTGACTCATTGTCTTTTCTAAAGGATAATTACAAAATGTTACCATGCCTTCGATAAAAATACGTATTTTGCACATGCAATGCATGAAACGCCATGTAAAACACTTTTAATGTATTTAGTGTTTCACCCTCAACATTATATCACAATAAAATAGCATTGTGTATGTTTTAAAGCTACTTTAAAGTACCTAGCAATAAAACCTTTATGTAATAATAATACCTTCATCACATCACCTGATCAACACATTTGCAGAAGTAAATTTTTATTTAATTAAATGTGAACAAATAATAGATACTGACGCACTCAAAGGCTAAGAAAAATCTCTGGGAAATCACTGCGGACGGCAAGTCCAAAAACCGGACTGTTAACATTTAATTACTTTATTTTGATTTACGTGTCAAAGAGGCACCCTATTTTCGCACAGGGGTGTCTACGCCCGTAGGTACGAAAGGATATTTGCATTGGGTCGCATGTAACTGATAAGCGACACTACCATATTGTACATTTACGTAAGTTACCTAAATTAAACTCAGGCTCAGGCAAGGAGTCCAATACAATTGGACTCCTGAATCCCTGAAGACGATGGGCGAGTTGCTCATCGAAACGTTGGAAGGAGAAATGGAGGACCTGACCCGGTGTGAAACCCGAGAAAACTTCACTGTAATTGTTCGCCGGGAAAAAACCAAAAATTATATTATGAGATGATCGTTTGCCTGTCAGACACTTGTGCCCCCCCCCCCCCCCATAAAAAATCCTTTATCCGTCCCTGTCATATGCCACTTCTTATATAACTTATATCTCTTAGAGAGTATGCGAGGAATCAATCTCTCTTACCCGTTGGAGAACCCGTGAAGCTACCATGAGCATCATCAGATTAAACGCCTGATCCTTCACTTTTAGGGAGGAATTGAATGATCGGCAAGTAAAATTTTACGGTTTCATTCGGAGTGATGGGAGTTTGAAACTACTCACGTGATGACCTGTAGAGCGAACTCGTGGACTCGCACCAATCGCCTTCGTCCTCGTCATCGTCCTCCTCCTCCTCCCCCTTCCCCTCTGTCCTCCTCCCCTCCGCCTCCCCCAACTCCTCCTCCTCTTCTTCCTCCACCACCGCGCCTTCTTCCTCTTCCTCCTCCTCCTCTTCGATGTACTCTTTCAACACGGCTGCGGCCTTTTTCCGCTCCCACTTGAACCTCGGCCCCAACGTGCTCTTCCTTCTTATGCCACCGCATATTTTGCGACCCACCAAACTCCCCCGCATCTTTGCCGACACGAAACTCGGTCTTCACAACAGGCCTTCAAGCAACCAACTTCTTCTTCTTCTCTCCAGATAACTTATAGCCCGTTGTAGTTATGGAGGAACTTGGCCCATAATGTAGGTGTTTAATCTATTAACTGATTGAGCTCGAATGCTGAAGTTTATGAAGTTCTTCCTGTAAAATTGAGTACAAACAAGAATTAATGAAGTAATAATCAATAAAATGGAAAATAAAATGAATAACCACAGTGCAAATAATTTTACTATATCACTTAGCAGGGAGGTATACTAGAAGAAGTCAAGGCTACATAATGATTGGTAAATTCAATTCACCAAATTTGGGAACCGACATTTTTGATGGGGCTACTTGTGAAATGGTACACTGGACGATAAAGGTTTTCAAAAACCCGTTAGGTTTCAGGGCAGAATTGAAAAAGGAGTCATCTGCTGGGACCCAGTATAGAGGACGAAGTATTGTATATAGTGCACCAAAATTAATCTCATACCTTGACTGTTAGATTGGAGTCCATTCCTTGATATATCGAAACTATTTCCAGGGGAATCAATATTATCAACGTTCTGAGGGCTGATTAAACTTTTTCAAATTATCTCAGAGCAGTCAATAACAGCGTTGTAATGGAGTTATGTGTACAAATACAACCAATTTGGCCAATTTCTCGATGAGAAAAATCTATTAAGTGCATCAATGAGATTTAGAACACAGGTAAGCAAAATAAACGCACTGATCACAGATATTTCCGGCTTCTTTCCACCACTCTAATGCAAAGTTACGTGTAAAAACAATTCCTTGCAGTTTTCCCAGTTTGTTTCTTTATCCACACCGAAAATTTTCACCGAGTAAATCCTCACATGGCATATTCCTTGACATGTGTTCAGTTCTATGAACACGCTGCCGCGCACTCGACGACACCACGATGGTAAGAACAACGTGTGTGACAAGGCATCTCTCCCGCCCTCACAGCCTTTTATCACTCGCTCCTAATGTGCTTCCTTCTAGCTCCTCCAAGACTCACTCTCCCTCTTCTCGCGTCGGAGGAACCACTTACACAGCAGCCCTCACTCTCCCTTTGGATGCGAAGGCGTGGATGTGGCGTTATTCCACGCCCGTACCTCTTCGCCATCGACTAAAACACACACATCACCTCCGCCTCCAGCACACATCCCACCACGCCCCCACGATCTCACTCGCCGGAGGCGTGGCTCGCACTCTTTCGAACACACACGCTGTAGAGAAGGCGGTGGAACATTTCACCACAACACTACTCCCATCCTACTTCCTCACCTCAGAATACATAACACTCACCAGAGAGCGTAAGAGCTTGTATCCTTTCTAAACACCTCTTTCGCCTTCTGCTTTTCCATTCCTGCCTCCTCTAATTCCACACCCTTCCCTCAAACCATGCTGCCCTCCCCTCACTACCCCGGTGCCTAATTCAATATCACGTGGAGAGTAGCGTTAAGGTTTTCAGATTTGTGTGAGGGAAAGGCAGAATTCGATAAACTACTTTTGGTTTCAAAAATCTTATGAAAAAATTATGACCCTGTTTGGTGAAACCTGTCTTTTATCAACCGTCATGCGTGGCCTAAATCCCAGATAAGTAAGAGGGGCTTCCCAAGAAAAATAAACGCACTAAACACTCCGGGTTTTCTTCCTTTTCTTACCACCACTTCAAGCACTGTTCAGAGAGAGGGAAACATCCTTGTGGTTCGCCTAGCCAGTTTCCCTATCCACAGCAGGCAAAATTTACTGAGTAAACCCTAATATGGTATGTTCTGAGTTTACTAGGAGCAACTATGAAAGTAAATCTTTTCTTTTATGGACATAAGCGAGCAAGAAAAAATACATCCTTGCGCTGAAAACATTTTCGTTTTTTACCTGTTCAATAAATAGCTTCCCAGCATATATGAAAAGAAAATTCTTGTAATGTCGGCATAAGGTATTACGATCAGCTCAAATTATTATCTATTAAGAAAATCGTGGGTATTTTAAGATTTAAAGTTTACTATTTGAAATAAATATTTTTCTTTGGTGATCATTCGTGAGCATTAAAAAATATTAACTTGTACTGAAGCCATTTCCTTTATTTTTTAATAAAATTAAAAGTTTTAAGCACCATCTCAAGCCTCTTAAATATTCGCCTCGAATTAAACTTTCTTTTTTTTACTGTCCACACCTGGCTCCTGTTCTCTTTCGACAGAATTTACTTCATCAACAGTCTTAAAGTAACGCTTAGCTTTTTAGTATGGCTTAGAGACTTCTGAGAAGATTAGCTCTGGCTGTACTGAGGCTTAATAGTCCAATCTTTGGCAGATACTTCCACGTTTCCGGGATACGATGACTTTATCCCTTCTATAATTGCAATAACATGCACATCCCAGACATTTGCGAATTTTGACCATGTTATCATGAATACTTGCCTCCCTCAAAAGGATTTTTATTTTACACGTTAAAGATTCACACGAAACATTTATAGAACTTTTATATGCTATAAAAACTTTATAGAACGAAACATAGAACTTACAACGACATATTTATCTGACATACCTGAAAAACTTCTATTTCTACCTGGCAGTTGTTTTTCGTAAAATAATCCAAATTTCTTATTGCCTATGACCTCCTAAGACCTAACGTTTTGTAAGATAGCCGTTAAATGAGACCTTGAAAATACAGTGCAATGGAATAATATGTTTGTAATATCGAGAAAAGAGAAAACGAACAGCTCAATTTATTCTTTTATCCGTAATATTGATGGCATATTAAGACATCAAGTTTACTAGAAGAGTATTTGCTAGTACACATTTTCCATTTTGAAATTTTTGACGCGAATTATGGTATTCAAGATTAAAGTTAACGGTTGTTTTATCTCTATCCTCAGTTACAGAAACTTAACACTCCCTAAATAATACTTAGTGCATAAAATCACTTTTAGCTAAACAAATAATTTGTGACTGTTGACCAACTTTCCTCAGCAGAAAGGCGCAAATTATTTGTTCAATATGCCATTGATCAACTGTTGCTGAGGTAATGACCCTTCTTCCAACGCAATTAACTGACGCCCAGTAGGAAATCTCATCATCTAAGGCCTCCTCTGAGATACATGGACGCACTAAAGTCAGGAAACACTGAACAAACAAAGCACACAAAGTCTTTCAAGGAAGAAGTAACACGAAGAAGAATTCAGCCCAGTGACAAAAGGGGCCACCTTTGTCCCGGTATCACCCATTCCGCTCGACACAATGGCTCTCAACGGAGGCTGGATATTTCTTGCACTCCAACCCCGACGACGAGCTCGGCACCCCGAATCTCTTTCCACGGGTTCGTTTTGACGGCGCAACCTGCCCCCCGTTCTTTTCAAAAGTATCTGCTCACGACTACCACTCCATTTACCGACGCTATTGCGACTGATGGCTTAATCTCTCGATGCTTCTCTATATATACGATCCCTCGGAACACGCTACACCACCATCACTATCACCACCATCCTCTCTCTCTCTTCCCCTTCTGGCTGTGTCAACCTCCCCCAAACCAGCACGAGTTCACGACCCCCGCGCACCACGCAGCCCGAACCACGGGAGGGATCGACGGCTGTCAAAAGCACCCCGCTCTCGCCAAACCGTCTTGGCCAAAAATCTCTCCCCCCCTCCCCTGCTTCCCTTTGCTCAATTCCACCTCCACACGCTTCCCAGAACCCTATTTTCTCACCCCATCAGTTGTTTACCCCCAATTTCTCCCCCTATTCCTCTTCCATCACCCTCCTTAAGCGCATAAGCCTCAGTGTAAGGCAAAAAATGAAACTATATATTCTGCGCGGGAAAAAGAGTGTGGGGTGTTGTTGTATACGTATTTCACCTCGTCATCAAAATGGCAGCATCAATAGAAATTTGAAAACTCCAACGCGAATTTCTTTGTTAGTTAAATTGTAATTGATATCATTTTATTGTACGATTTTGCCTCAGTGTCTGCTTAAATATAAAAAAGTCATGTAATCTGCCCTAAAATACGAGTGTGGGTATTTTTGTATGTTTATTTTACATCTTCACCCACATGGTTGCATTGATTGAAACTTATACGAGCTCCAACGTGAATTGCTATGTTACTTAAATTGAATGTGTTTACATTTTGTTGCACGACTTTTACTGACAAAAGCTGGTTATTTTCTTATAAATTGGTCGCAGGGATCAAAAGGTTCCACAATTGTATATAATTCCTCACAATTCGCTAAAACCCAATCGTTTCCACCGATGTCAACCATTAGTATTGATGGAAATTGAAATTATCAGGTCACCTTATAAGTACAATTTTTCTTATTCCTTCAAATTTGCTTGATTATGCGGAAAGTAAGTTCTTTACTTAGTTAGTATATCAAATAATTCATTCATAATCAAACGATTCATGAGGTCCCTTAATTGAATCTATGAGGCATAAATTTGATATTCTGAGCATACTGACAGCTCTAATTTTGTATTTCCGAGAAAAAAAGGTATCTCTAGCTTTAGCACTCATGTAACTCTTCCAAAAAAATTAACACACTTCAGGCTAATAATTATTTCCTGAAATAAATACTTCATCGCGAATATTTCCAAGCATTAAATACATCATATTAGGACAATTATCTTCTCCTTATAATAAATATAAATATTATCACTGACGGTTGCCAATAGGACAAGTAAAATTTGCTCACCATGGTTTCTGCCTAATTATCTCCAGCAGTTTTATCCCTTATTCTCCGTTCTCAACTCTTATTTTATCACTCCATCGCATGTTTCCTTTCAATTAATTCCAATATCACTCCCCCTCCCAACTCCCCTTATATTTCGGTCTCTCTCCTTTCACTCTTGTTCCTCTTGCTCTCCGTAGTTGGCACTCCGGAGTAGATAGGTGGGAAAATTGCTGTGAGCTGAGAATTACGCCGTGGGAGAGGCGGGCGGGGCAGGGGGAACACCATGGAGCAAATGGGATGAGTTGTTACGGTCGTATGGCTGGGCGGCACCACGAAGGCTGCCGATAACGGCGGAGGAGTAAGTAAGATGGAGAGAGAGGGAGGTATAGAAACAGCAGAGCGTCGTAGAGCGCGGGAACACCCACGCCTTATTCAAAGGAGCCACACGAAAACACAACCACATGAGCATAAAAAATCATGTGCTTTACACATGTGTAATTTTTCACGCATTCTGTTCTTGCCATCCGAAAAACACTCCCCTCACCCTTTTCATCCTTCAAGTGGGTGGGCCGAATTCAGAATTCGTCAGCGTCGTTTCGTTTCCCGCTCCGATGTGATCACAGTTGCCGACGCCAGACGGATAACATCCCTTGAGCACTCGGGCGTTGCTAACGGCACCCCGCCCTGCATCATATCACTCCTCCGACGAACGTCCCATTCAACGACAAACACCGTGAAATAGGTTCTAGCCGTTTCCTTCCGCCCTAAGTAGTTTGCATACGTGCGCTTTTTGCATACGTGTTCTATAATTCTCAACTGTATACTGTGACCCTGGGATCGAATCCTAGCGGCCGCATTGACAACGCTAGGCGTCAAAATTTCCAGTTTTTCTCGTTTCTTTCAAATTGAGGTGTTCAGAAAGTGAATGACCTAAGCAAACCCTCCCCCATGACTACCCCCCCTAAACATTATAGAAGCTCACGCTCAGTATCATAACGAAAAATAATTACTCAATCATGCGTATTGAAATATTTCATAAGTATTATATCATGCCACCGAAGGTCACGGGTTCGATCCCCGCCTGGGAAGGTTGCCCCAATCCAGGGCAGGGATGTTCGTGTACGTTTAATTGTTAAATGTTATGAAAAATCCGGATGAAAAGGGCAAGTAGGGCGCTTTTCGGTGGTGGGGCAATGTATAAATATATCAGATTGTTAAAATATTTTGAAAGGGGTGAAGATGAAATCCGGCCTATTCCCATACGTTAGCTACAAATCGCGTACTCGGCAAGGGACAGAAAATGCACTCGAAATTCTGATTCAGAATGATTTTTGAAAAGGCATTCGAGGGAAGAGTTCCCAGAGTCAATTACTCACAAACAACAAATGCTAGATAACACTAATCACTATGCCATAAATGCTGTGATTTATTTTTCGGCAAAAGTGCATGCTCAAAGTAAGTTGCCTAGAAAATGATGCCAATTTCACGTAAACAATAACTGAGTTAATATCTGATGCTTTCCCGGCGAATGTAGTTAAGAAGGCTATTCGGGATTCCAGCCGGGTGGTCTGTCTCCATTCTGCCGACGTTTCGGAACTCGAAAGATGTAAAAAAAAAACTCAAGTGAACTTTGGCAGCCAGGGAAAGACTACTAAAATATCAACCTCGTTGATTTGGTTAAGAAGCTTATCAATTGTCAGCACTGATTTAAGTCAAAGAATCAAGATCTATCATGTCGTTTTCCTTCAACAAATGAAATAGGCGATTGAAATAAATTATGGAGTATATAACTGACATGATGGTACTATCTTCTTAGTACTCAGTCGATAATCATCTGGCCAGATATTTCGAATAAACAAACTCCTTAGAGTACACAGACCATTGATTTTTCACCCTACACCTTCACTTTTTAAGGGCGAACAATGCCTGCAACTTCCTTCTTTTTAGTGGGATGATAGGCGGAATCAAGGTCGACCAGACCACAGGAGGCACTGAAGACATTCAAAACATCCAGAACAGCAAAGGGCCATCTCCTATTAAAAAAGTATGACTATTAGATGCACAGGTTATGGGGACAAAGCCGCGTTGAAGAAATAGTTGAAAATCCTTGGTCTCATACCTAGGAAGGGTTTTCGACCGGAGGCTCCGAGTATTTTCTTTTTCAGAACACACTTTTTTTCTCCTCATCTACTGGAGGACGTCGAAATATCCATGGCCGTAATTGCGTCAGGGTAGGAATGTCCTATATCTTCGCATCCGGCCTGAAGACTCCAACGGGATGCCTGACGAAGCAGTTTCAACTAAACAGCGGAAACTAATTTGAAGAGCCGACATAGAAGAGAAACTTGATTAGAATACTGATATCGCTAGATGATCAGGTGTTGATGGGAATTTAACATATCTACGAAGGATTTTCGACCGGAGACTCCTGGTATTTTCTTTTCATATCACATAACACTTTTTTCTCTTGACAACCGAAAGGCGTCAGAAGATCCTCCACCGTAACTGCGTCACCATACGAAATACCTATATCCTCATCTCCGACTTGAAGACGCTAACTTGATGACTACGCAGCACTTTCTACTAGACAGCTTAAGGAACGGAAACTGTATCGAAAACCCGACAGAGAAGAGAAAATTGATTAGAACACTGATATCGATCGATGATCTAGTGCAGATGGTAAGTTAACATCTCTGCGAAGGGTTTTCGACCGGAAACTCCTGGTATTTTCTTTTTCAACACACAGGTTTTCTCCTCATCTCCCGACGGGATGCCTGACGAAGCAGTTCCTACTTGGCAGCATAAGAAGCGGAAACTCAATCTACGAGCTGGCAGAGAAGAAAAAACTTGATTAGAACACGGATATCTCCAGATGATACGGTGCAGATGCCAAGTCGAAGAAGCGTTTTCGAGGCACCGCTACCGCCATTCTATCAACGCCGCGGGTCCCCTCCTGGAGCCTCTGCGAATCTTCCGAAGAAAAGAACCGCGCGGACTTCCTCATCCAGCGAAAACCGTCCACAGGCCACGATGATCACCACACCAACGGACGTTTCGACCGCTTCTCCCGGAAAAGATACTCGCGGCCGGCGCCAGCGCAACTCGGCCCTCAAAGCGTACCTCAAGCGCCCTCTCTTTTTTTCCCTGTCCTTCATTCTCACCTACTTAACCTCCCTTGCCCCTTCATTGTGCCTCGATGGAAATAGAGCCCGCGAGACGCCCGCCCACTCCGAGGGGACGGATTATAAAACTCAGCGGACGCTGAGCTGGAAGCCGGGGAGCGAAGAGAGGATTGCCACACTTTCATCCCTTGGAACACTTGCAGTAGTCTCGGACCGTCTTCAACCTTTTTCCTCTTCGTGTCTCTGGCCCTTCTCCACGGGTCGCTGCGTACTTTTCGAATGGGACGGGGCTTTTTTGAGGATTTTTTCTCCGAAATTCGCCTTTTCTTTCGGTTCCTTAAAAAAACATTTTGAAAATTCCAGCTCGCATCTGAGGTCTCCAAGTATGCGGAATGTAAATTGATGATAAAATGCGAGAGGGATACGAGTTGGCCAGGGCTTAAAACTTTATGGCAAAGTTAAAATGGCTTAAAAAATATAATAAGTATTTTGGGGCATTTTCTATCCCAGAATTTTAGAAAATTATATTTGATAACATTTACGTAAATCACGACTGGCGATGCTGAGTTTAATTTAAAGTATTTAATACAATCGACACATAGATGGAATGGTATAAATATGTAATTTAAATATATCCCATAAATGTAGGAGAATAAAAAAAATACCGAAAATAGTTGGCATTTGAGTCCCTTTTTTTATGATAATCTCCTAAAATAACTATTATTTATATTATGCGCTTTAAACTGTAGTTTCGTCAATTGATACGAAAGTGCTAGAAAAACGTTCTGTGTGGTGGATATATGAAGTTCCATGATCAAGTTTTCGCCATAAAATCCTAGTTATAGTACAAAGTTTTCATTGTTTTAGTTTACATAAAAAATCCCTTTCATTGCCTCGAAGTTTTCCCTCGTAACTCGTTCTCAGAGAAATTTATTTTTCAATTAAACCTACCAGCTTTAAGAGACAATGCATTCTGATAGGGATTTGACGCATGGAATTAATCGTTTCAAAATTTAAATCACTATTCCTATCATTTTTCCCACAGGTGCAAAAGATATGTCAGTGATTAATTAGAGCCAAAAGTTATGTGCTGGATCACTGAATCAGTGATTCTAATCAAAGGTTGTGATTGGGATGGTAGAGCTAACCCCGAGCCAAGCCACCGGCATATGGATATCACACATTAGAATTGCGAAATTGTATGCGAAAGTCCGAAGAATTCATTCAGAATTTGGTTCCAGGACTCTCCAATTCGTAAGCAAGCACTCTTCCTGCTAAGTCACTCTGCTTCCCGATGTACAAGATAGGAGTTAAATTCGAAGAAAAATAATTAAAAAGTCTACCGATAATCTGCTAGATCTATGATTGTTATAAATTTTATATCATAATACCGAATATTAGAGTAAATGTAATCCAGGAATAAATAAAGGATTAAACAGGATGGCTGAGAATTATGAGAGCATTCGAATAAGAAAAGTACCAAATAAATCATCAGAGCTCAATCCACCTACCTACACCATTTTCATCGTCAATCTGACATAGTACATACACTACACCCTCACTACCACACGCCCATTGAGGTACTTTTAGGAATTTTTAGACCATACAATAACTTTCCCGATACCATGCTTTTCGATATGAAATTCAATGGCTAAATAAGGAGTAAAAGGTAAATTCGCGCAAATTTCCTGGTTATAACGTAACATAGGCTGAAGCTCACGAATGAAACAGGATAACAAAGGGTATAAAATCCCCATTGAACATTAGATGGAGCAGCAGAACTCAACATGAATGAAATAGTAAGCTACAGCTGATGTAATGGAAAACCTAAAATGAATGAAGACTCAACAACCAGAGGCATTGCCCAAACTAGTATTTCCTAACGCACATGAAAAGGATCGTAAATCCATTTATAATAACCCTTCATGAAAATAAAGGTAAAATTACAACACTTCATCCCCGCATGAAGTTTATGTCACCCTTGACATTAGCATGAGAACTGTATGCCTCGTTTCGCGTCAAGCGAAAGTTTTGGAGGTAAGCCGCTGGCATATCGATTTGGTATTGGAGTATAAGCCCCTAATCCACCCTTTCATTTCGAATTTTGTAACATCTCAGCCTCATTTAACCCCTGGTGAAAGAGAGACATGATGGAGTGGATTTTTCTGACATCAAATCCGTCATTTATCCAGACTAAAATGTTTTTTGCAATTTTTCAAAACTTTTTCGTTCTGCATTCACTCCTGTAAAACTTTGTGAGTCTAATCTGCATCCTCTTCATTTCTTTATTCAATAGAAATTAAATTCGTCAAACACAATTGCTTCCTAAATTCAAATAAAATGGGCTAAAAGCAAAAACTATCTGATTTACTCACAATCCTGCGGTAGTAAAAGATACATAAGACGTAATAAATGCATAACGACAAGCATTAACAAGTATATTAATAATTAAACACATGCTCCTACGACAACAGGTATACTAGTTTCGTGATTACGGTGAGTATCCCTCTCTTCTAATCCTTTAGTTCTCTTCAGCCTGGCCAACTTGTCATATTACGTTTCTAATAAATGCATGAATAATTTATACTTTTTCTCCTACTCTACTGATTTGACATACTTCACCCTATCACAGATTTCAGTAAGTCTTAGCTCTAGGCACATAATTTAGTTCCAAAACCACTTCAATATATTTTAAAAGTAAAAATAATAATTACGTAATCATTCAGCTCATAGTGTGCAATGGGAGGGGAGATGGAAGTATTCTATGATCAATTTCAAAAAAGAGCAACCCAGCAGAAACAAATCGAACTAATGTTATGCCAAAATAAGGAGGATAAGCTGAGTAATGTGCACTTTTTGGAAAGAAGAGCCTATAAATAAATAATGTGAGAAATATGTCGAGCAAAGCGTAGGTAGGGGAAATTTGCAAAGATTCACGTTGAAATACATGCTCTTACCCCTATTCACGACTGAGAGCCCAGAAATGAGGGATGTTCTTTTATCTAAAGAAGCACACTTCTCATTCTATATCCTACATCTCGAGATTTGCCACGACAAACTCCATATCCTACGCCAACTCGTAGCATTCCATCCCTCGAGTCCACTTAACCGTCAATTGCCTTAACCTCAGCATGGAACTCATATACATCTTGTTTTCCCCTTCGGTAACGAAAACTTGAGGTTTCCTAACTAGGTACGAAATCTTGAGGCTAGTTTGTGGAATACCGATCGAAAATTCAAGCATCAGAGTCAAGCCTAATACCGAGGATAGAAAATCTGAGGAATGAGGCTGGCAAAATTCCTATCTAAACTTTGATCTTGGAGAAAAAAATGTGCTTAATGTCATAGAATGTGTAATAAACTTTTCCCGTCCTCCATAAACTTTCAAAATACGTCGTTTAAGCCTGATCGCTCCACCATTATGAAAAAATAGAGAAATGCCTATTTCAACAGAGAAATAGGTATCTATCCACCAAGAATTTCGGTGATACTCCTTTCCTCACAACTTTGGAATACATACTTTACATTTTAAGGAAGCGAAATATAAAAATATGTACCGTCTATCGACTCTGAATGTACTTAATGCGGTTTCAGGTACATTCTCCGTTTTTCTCAGGAAATGCATTGCTGTAGAAGCTTTTACAGAATCATAGCTTTTAACCCCGAATTATGGCTTTCTACGAGCTTTCTCGTATTAAAAAAATATTCCTCGCAAATTGTTAAAACGATGAAATTAAATCATTAGCTTTAACTCTAAGTGATATTATTACCAGAAAAGCCAAGTAAATAAGCTGATATACTTTCCATAAGTTTTTCTTAATTTCTTATGCTTTCCTACTTACCAACGATACCAAAGAAAGTAGCCCACAAGTGCTTTAGGAGAAGACAATGAAGGGTCTTGGATGTAAAAATGATACATATTGAAATGATAAATAATGAGTTTCCAAACAAATTTATTAAAATGCATAAATCTACTAGTTATGGAACGTGATAAATCTGTAGTGGGGTTTATATTTATTTAGGAAGGAACATTTTACTCATACAACACCTGAATGAAAGACGAAGTGGTAAAGGAAAGTGGAATCTGTAGGCAGAATCGACATCTCCTTGCCTGAAGAAATTCATTTCACCATAATTCCTTTTTTTCTCCAATGTTTATTTATATTAAAAATCAATACTATAAAGACGATTTCTTTCTTGCAGTATCCTTCTAATAATTCTGTTTGTATTATGAATTCAACCTCTGTCACTACGGGATGAAATCTGTTGCAATTTGTTTTGATACAAAGAATCAGGCTATTATTAGAGCTATCATTTCAAAATAAGTGCGTCTTAATATTCGGAATGGTTGTTATGGTGGAGTGGAAGGGGTGGATGAGGAGTTAGAAGGATTGGTTCGCAGAGATAAATCAGGGACCCAGAGGGGGTGGGAGAAGGAGAGGGAGTGGGTAGATGGGGGAGGGAGGTGAAGTGATCAGGGTTATTGGGGGGAGGGGAAAGTTGGGATGTTTTGGTGACGGCAGCGGGCACCTGCTCTATAGGAAGGTTGTGAAGGGAGGGTTGGTAAAACACATTAAGAATAGGAGAATTCCAGGAGAAAAACTCTACATTGACTCATGTCACCGTCTGAAAAGTTCTGCCCTGAGGAATTTCCAACAACACCCCTTTCGAATTTTACTACATATTTATAGAAATTATTACTATAAGAAGTTCCCGATGATAACAATTTACATCCAAACCGGTCGCATCTCTATACAATAAAAACCACTTCCGACGAGTGACTCATACAATTTTTGGGGTGAACGACAAGAGATACGACAGGACAAGAGAACGACAAGACAAAAAGTCATACAATCAACTCCCTCAAAAATCATCTGAAACGCGAGAAAAAATT
The DNA here is from genome assembly GCF_921293095.1 of Ischnura elegans. Classification (NCBI taxonomy): domain Eukaryota; kingdom Metazoa; phylum Arthropoda; class Insecta; order Odonata; family Coenagrionidae; genus Ischnura; species Ischnura elegans. The sequence goes on from NC_060248.1 coordinate 84,019,771, forward strand.
TTCGAAACACTAATTTTCTACCTGTTATAGCATTTCCAACTGCCTCTATGCCACCACTTTCTGGGGGAATTTAGGGGTCAAAAGGTCGATTGTAATAAAGAATTTGAACATCGCGGACAACCTTGTTAATGTAACCAAAGTTTTTGTGGTAACAGTCAGAAAGCCTGGAAGCCAAGGTATATTTGGTATTCCTTAGGTTCAAGTTAAGAAAATTAGGTGTAATTGAAAAAAATTATCCTTAAGGAAAAAATAGTAGCCAAAAATTGTAAGAACTGGTAGAGTGACCAGAGCGGGCAAAAAGATCCATTAAATAAAGTGAAATCGCCCATTGACTTCCCTTTCCGTACTACCATAATCCTCCCTTATTTAATTCGAGCCATGAGCATAGCGGATAAACCCTTCCCATCGTATTCCTTCAGTCTCCATTCACTTTTTATCCAACACTTCAAAAGTCTCCCCCCACACTTTTCCTAGCTTTTCTCTCTTTTCTCATCTCCCTCAACCGCATCCTAACCTTAAACTTTTATCTTATTCTCTCAAGAATCAAGCCGTTATCCCCGAGGCGTAGAAGTTTCATTACTTTTGGAGCTCATCCAAAAACGTTTATGTTGCTACAAACTTTTATCAATCAAAGCAGATAAGATAAGGAGGGTTAAAATGGAGCCATCCGGTACAACGGTGAGAGTAAGCTTCACAGTTTCAGAACAATTTTTGAAATCGCCATACTTTCCAGGAGTGCAATTACGTTTACTTCGTTAAGTCATATATACTTAAGTCCCAGTATAAAATAACGCCATCTGCTAATACCTTGCGAATACATGCGACATATAATTCAGTCAAGATAGCACGAAATAATAAATACAGATCATACAAATAGAGTCCTATAACATGAATTCACAAGTTTAAGCCGGGGAAATTCGGTGGCGGCGGGGTAAAGTCCTCGCCTGCCAAACCGAAGGTAGCGGGTTCGAGTCCCGCCTGGGTAAGTTACCCCTATCCAGGGCATGGATGTTTGTGATTGTTAAATGTTATCAACCCCGATGTAAAGGCCGAACAGTGCTGTTTTCGGTGGTGTGTGAAATAAAAATAAATAAAAAATAAAAATAATAAAACGTCGCAGGAATAATATTCAACGTAGTTCAATTAATGTAATACTTAACAACTATTTTACGCCCATCAGCTGCACCGCAGGCCATTGTGGCTGCTTAAATCCCACATATGCATCTCCGGGATGTCAATTCAACATACCTGCGCACCTGTTGATAGGCGAAGATGCGGAAGGCATTCAAGCAGGGAAACAGCTGGAGAACATAGAATGAAAACCAGACAAAGAGTAAGTTCCATCGTTGAAAATTGCTCCGAATAGCTCTACATCTCCACCGCAGCCCCTCTCGCTACACCACCGAGCAAACCCAGAATTTGAGGATTGAGTAGAATTACTCTTGCACCAATACTTTCAACCTCGAGTCTCGCGAACGACGTCCATTAGCTGTAGCGAAAATATATCGCTCGAGGCCCTTTCAACGGTCTATTACCTCAATGCAGGTTGGGGTAACGACGCCAAGGTGTTCATTTACGTGTCATTTTTTGAGCGTATTTTTAAAGAAGAACTGGCCTAAAGAGCGCTGCTTTTTCAAAGGAAATAAAGCTTCCATTAAATGCAACCATAAAACAGTTAAGATATGCTTATCTATTTTTTCCTTTCCCGTAATTATAAGAGCCCTTTCAGCTTATGCCAGAAATTTTCACCGGAATTCCACAGTTACGACTTAAAAGAAGACATTACTAACTCATTTTCTCACCAGGGTAATATGAATGAATCCATGGATTTGAGAATACCCATTGAATAGCATAGTGTTGCTAAACGAGCATCACTCCATTCTACTAAGCTAGATCACTGAAACAGCAAATACGCCTCATTCATTGCTGCATACTTTCCTACATAAAAATAACTCTTGATCCCGATCGGGAGCAAGGCACGAGAATATTTGATTCTTTTAGGTAATTGTGTAACGAATGAGAAACGAATCTTTATAAATATGAAATGAAGTTATTCAAAATTTTGTGTTGGTTTTAGAACGACCTCCAGAGCAAACATATATTCATTTAATGCAAATGAGGACTACCTTATTCAAATATCAATACTCTATCCTTTTCCTAGAAAACAAACCACCAATGCATGCTAACCTACAAACGGTACCTCCTCCATTCTAGCCAAACCATTGGCTTTATAATTGTTAATTTAAATTCATAAGTTCAATTGAACCGGCCAAACGAGAGAAATGTTCCGTAGATGATTGTACACCTGTGCTAAAAGCCGAGTAGGTTCGTAACGTGTAAAATTACGTAACATGTAAAAGTACGGCAAGCGATTTTAATAGAGTCCAACTTCCTCAAAGTGAACCCTTAATTAAACTAATCTTAATACACTCGCACAAGTTTCCAGGAAAATCGCCATTTCAGCGAACAAACAGCGTTTCATGAAATCAATATAACATGGGATCCTCCAAAATAGCATTTACAGGCTTTTAATCGGAGTACATGAAATATAGGTCTCCCGAATATTAAGCTGGTGAAAATTCCAGAGTTACCAAGTCACTAGTCCCATAAAATACATACCTCGTTGGCTTTGTTATCGACACTTGCGGAAAACATCATAGTGGGGCCTTTTCAGCATAATTTAATCGACCGTGAGTTTATTTTTTCCACCAAATATGCAGGCTCCATTCACTTCAGTGCTCTACCGATGTAACCCCAGTGAAGGTCACTTTTTTCGTCACTAAGGTTCGCCGCGCGTGTTACCGGCCAAACGTTGCAACAAAAAGTCCAAAAGGAAAGCTAATTTATTACACTCGGCTAGTGGATTTGTATTTAATCTTAATCGCTACAAAACTTGGCTGTTACGCTGGCTAATCCCAGTATATTCTTAAATAAGCCTCATGTAATACACTGCAATAATTCTATAGTAATAACTCTAAATATAAACTAAATAATTCAAAGGTCTAGAAACATAAAAATGAACAGCAGTTAAGAGAAATAATCTTGATGATATACGGATAATATTGATACTCAACACTTTTTTACCTAGAGGTACCATGGAATTCCTGGAGATCCATTATTGGAAAAGGGCGAAAAGGAAACATCCTACAGGATATGATAGGCTGGAAAGAAAAGCAACAGCACCTACACCCATAACACTGAAGGGAAGTGACCCTCAAATAATGCCAGCCAACTATAGTAAGATTACATGAATAATTATCGGCTATCTTGGATAAAATATAAATGCCTCCATTTAACCAGCCTCAATACTAAACTTTTTAACGCAAATTTTAAAGATTACACGACACAACAGGGATAAAAAAGACAGAGCGACCCTGAATAAAAAATGATAACTCCGAATATGTATTGACTCTGAATATTGGATTGAGGAATTTAAAATACTTTGATGAAATAATATAAGTCGATACTTCGGCTAAAAGAAAAAAATGGAATTGATGAAGAAATCGATTGAAAAAAAATTTAATGCATCGTGAGGAAAATCATCCCTTTTTTCTTACGAAGGTATCAGGAAAATAGTAGTAGAACTTAAAGTACCCATTTCAAAATACAAGACCTCGTAAATCTACATGAACTTCTAGGATAGATGAGAGATAAAATAATTTATTCAAATGTAAATATCTGTCATTTTTCTAATATCCGAATGGGTAACTGCATGGGAATGAATTTGAAAAATGAGTTCTATAAACATCAAAACACCCACAACAACTTTATCCATCAAAAATACAAGTTTTATAGTGTTTAAGTCATTAAGCTATATTTTTCATGCGCTGAGGGTGAATAAAACTGTATTAATGTAGGACTGATAGAATTTGAGGATAGGAAAACGTAATACCACCGTTTCTCGGTAAAATGCTCGCAAAAATACGCGATAAGCTCCTCTCATCTGTTACGTCTCAAAGGCAACAACAAGAGTTCAAACACAATTCTTCTTTCTATCCATCAATTGGAATTACGATGCTTATCTTGTGCCTGACACCTGGATAGAAGTTCACCTCTACATTTTGCAATGAATTTCTACAGGTAAATTTTGCGAAACGTTACATACTATGCGAAAAATATTAGTACAGTTGGGAGAGTTAATTCAAATGACTGCTCTGGTACTCAACGAGCAATCCTAACATTGGATTTCCAGCGACGGCGGTGCTACGAATGCAGAGTGGAAGCGACGCCGAATGCAGATGAGACGATTCCCCAAGGGAGTCTGCCTTGGGCGCATCAAAACAAATCCGCCTCGAGCCAGGCAACTCGGCTCGTCATGAATTCATCGTCAGACGAGAGGGAACCACGCGCACATCTCTCAGATTTTCGCTCAACCACTTCGCCGCGATTCAACTTTGCCGATTGCCTCATCCGCCATCACTCCATCGCCTTGAATTCAAGATAAGAAATAATTTACGACGTGAAGATTGCGGGTAAGAGAAATTTACTGGAATACGTTCAATAAATACCCTCAATCTTCGGTAAATATAAAATAAATGATGGAAACTTTTAAATTCGCATCAACGACTTAACGTGATTTAATTTCACTGTAAAGACCTACGTTCTAAGAAAATAGGACATCTAAAACTTGGGTTAATTGGCATTTAACTGAATACAGAACCTAACGTGTTAATGGATTTAATTATTAACGACTCCTGCATAATAATGCTGGAGCTTATTTCTAAATAAATTTCAAAGCCTTTTAGTTGGAATAGCTGGTTGATCTCACACACAAATTCAATACTTACATTGGCGGCAATGGTGTTCTAACTGAAAATAATTTTTACCAAGAATTTTGAACTTTGCTTTCACCATTTAAAGTGTATTTGATTAGTATTGAGCGGGCATCAATACCAAATCGTGCTGATATTCGTAAAGCTCTCTAGTTATATAGAGTGTTACCCAAAAGGTAAAGTCATCTACGCAATAAGCGGTAAAGTTACGGATTTGAATGAAACAAATGCACGTGAGCTGAGGAATGCTGAACGATAATTAAGCCAACGACTGTCTACCCAGGACCAGATGTTTCAGAGGATCATCTCTTATTCGGGGGAAAATCTCTTTGAATCCCATTAATCGAGAGAGAAAACCATTCACTCATATTAAGAGCTCGGCTTGATTATGTGGTTTGGGTGTAGAGTTCCGGTCCCAAAGGACACTTCTGGGGTGATTTTATTCCAATCTTGGTCGTAAATTAAATTCTCCCTTGCTGGGAGGAGACACCGTTCACATAATCACATTTACGAAGACGAGGCTAATGTCGAAGCTTGATATCACTATTATCATAAAAAAAATCAATTTATTAACAAGGGAAATAACGTGGGTCTAGGCATCTCACAGAAAGTACCATTCTTCACCCGTCTATACCCAAGAGATACAATGAGTATATACGGTGACTTTGAAAAGTCTACAATTATTTTCATCATTTAGACATTTCTGCTGAACTTCATTGAGTAGCTGGAAAGTTAAGAAAAAAATCTCCAGCAACTACACATTGACTAAGAATTCGATATACGTCCAAAATTGGTACGGGCTTTCAAAAAGCATGACTCAGATCTTAAATGAATAAGACTGTGAGACGTTAGAGACTCAAAGGCTACGTGATATGCTTAGATTGGTTGAGCAATAAAAAATATATAATCTTTCAGAAAGACACGGAGAATATCATATTGGAATCCCACCATATTTTCAGGTCCGACAGATGTGATAAATTTCGACAATTTTCCAACCGGAAAAAATTTTCGGAATAGAATACGGATTTCCCATGAACAATGAATAAAAAACTTCAATGAATGATAGGCGAACCTTTGTTTTTTCGCTGCGAATTTCCTTCATTTGTTAATCCCTGGTGCCCCAGCACATTCTGCCACACGCCCGTAAATGAGGTTTGTCTGGCTGAACGTAGATGTAGATAAAATAACATATTGGCTTCCCACCTATATGCCAAGTAATTTTACCATTGAAAATATCTGAAAGCCGAAGTACATTAAAAAACAAATAATATGAACGTGGTAGGAAAATTTAAGGAAATACATTGAATACAGTGTAGCGGATATGTGCTGGAAACACTGTCATGTCAAATTCTTATGCTAAGATGCCACATGTGGATACCCTAGATCAGTAACAGATCCAAAATAGGGCTAAGTGGAGATTAACCTACCAGCAGAAGTGGGGGTCCGAAAAAATATCAATTCTATCTAAATTAAATTGGATACCCAAGGGGGGGCTACAGACCCCTTCCATAGATCCGCCACTGCCCTAGATCCTATATAATTACTTGAACATGGAAATTCATTTTTTCACAGATATAATCAAGCTAATCTCATAACCATAGCTGAAAAAAACTGAAAATAAAATAGGCACAAATCTAACGTATTCCATTATCACAAAATTAATTTCCTCTCTCTTTTTCTCTCTCAGGTGGACCAGATATCATGGTCACGTACGCTGAGGCTCAGGGATGGCGGTTCTCATAACGGATTAATAAAAGAAATTTCCGCGGAAGATCACGATATATCCACACGGTGGACTAAGAGGGGCGTCATGTTCCGCAGATTCCTCCTCTCGCCAAAGCCCAAGTCTGATTGGTTTACACTTCAATTTCCGCATGCTCGCCCATCTCCCCCCACGCACGCATCACCGCGCGGCACGTACATTTCCAGGAGAGCGAGAGAGAGAGAGGCACTCTGCTCCGCGTGCGTTGAGCGATTTCGGCTGCGTTGTTTGCGCTTCGGCGGGGGCGAGAAGGGGATTCATAAATGCGAAACGTGGGTAGGGATGCGGTCGACTGGCAGGAGGAAGGGGTGGGCAACAGTACAGTCGTTGCCCTGGCAACTAAATTGGCCCACTTTCCATCACGCACTGACATGCAACGTGTCTCTCTCTCTCCATCGTGGTAGGCACCCGTAACCGTAGGTAACCCTTCACCGACGGGGCTCTTATCCGTCTGCTCATCCGTTCCCATTGCTATAGAAACATCTCTCGCCTCGAGTGATCTCCAAACCAGGTACGGCTTTGGTTTCCATCCTCGCTCGTGCGCATACACTCGGGCTAATCACAAATGAGTATTGGTGTCTCAATAGTAGAACATGCCGCGGGGGCATACGATTCCAAGTCAACCATTTGTCAATCAACGAAATTAGGATTTTCGAATCACTGAGTCATACCTCTATTAAACTTCACTTACAGAGTGCTCACAAAGATTATAGCATGAAGCAAAAGAATGGGGAGTAAATTTTTTTAGGAGATGATCAATGTAGATTCCGACCAGGAAGATGCACTACTGATTATATATTTTCAATATAGGATTTTAAGGAACAATGCTGAGAACACAATATTCTAGAGTACCAGCTTTTCATTTGCTATAAGGATGCATACGGTAGTATATGATGGTCATTCGTTTACCATTCCCTTGTTAAAGTCAGGAAACCAAACAAACAATCCGATTTTTTAAGATGGCAATTTCAGAGCAAAGAACAAAATAAAGATGCTGTTGAGTTTTTCACGGGAATTTAGCGTTCAAAGAGGGGTAAGTAAAGGTGGCGCATTAGCATGTACCCTCTTCAACCTGGCATTGGAAATATTGCACGGAAGGTTGAGATTAACTTTGATGGAACATTATTAAATAGGCCAGTTCAGTAGTTGGCATATGCAGATGACGAGGATTTAATCAGCAAGAACGAGTGAGGACTGATAGAAATCTTTCAGCAAACGAAGGAAGAATGGAGAAGAAGAGAGAGAATGGAGGAATAGGGCCGGCCTATTCATGAACGAGAAAAATACTATGGTCATGTAAGTGAAGAGGGCAGGAAACAATCATTTTGCTGTAGGTATATATCAATTTGACAGAGTGCCTACTTTGAAATATGTAGACTCATTGGTGTCGGAAAACAGTGATACCGCCTAGAAATCAAAGATAAGTGTATGCAAGTTAAAACTACCTTTGAACTCCAGCGCCTATGTAAGTCACGGTTATTAAGTCATAGAACTAAAGATAGATTTAATCCTTTAGTCCTACCCGTGATCCTGGGTCACTAGGAGCCGGGACGAAATATCAATCAACAGATTAGAGAGAAAGATTCTGCGAAGAATATATAGCCCCATCGATGAAAAAAAAACCTTCTGGTGTATACGCGCAATAACAGATCTACAGACAGTATGAAAAAACTGGTCTAGTGAATGAAATAAAAAGCGCTAGGCTAAGATGGCTCGCTCATCTGAAGAGAATACCTGAAAATAGGGCAATACGGCGGGCATTCAATCAGGGGCCAATTGGAATATTGCCAGATGGATAGCGCGAAAAAGGTGCCTTAATGTCGTGAAAGAAGATCTAATATAAATGGATGTGAGAGGATGGTGACCCCTTGCTATCGAAAGGGGCACCTGGATATGAGTGATTAAACAAGCATAGACCCTATTAGTGCTGTAATACCTGTTATTAAGTAGGTATGTATGCGTGGTTTACATTATCACCGATGGAAAATGCTGTGATGAGGTTTGGGATAGTGATTAATTGTTACCCCAGTGTTAAAATTAGGTAGGTAAAAGAGTAGGTAGAAGAGCAAATATGAGATTTGAGTCAACAGATTTTCTTAGTGCTCCGTCCCAGATCAATTTCACTCACTCACGCCGGGATTCCATCCGTAAGTTATCTTTTTGGTGAAAGAGCTATCTCCAAAATTTGCCAGAGGCGTAGGAATCCACTAAATCAGTGTGAGGGTGCAAGTTACTTTTCCAGGGCCGCCTCACACTAACAGAATTTTTTATTGGAGCATCCGAAGGCTTCAACTGGGGTTTAAACCCGGAACTCTTAGGTTCGCAGCCACACGCTTTAACCTCTAGGCCACCACGCTCCATCACAGGTCTTAACATTCGCCGTAAATATTTTAGCGTGCTGAAATTCGTCCAAATTACTATTATTCACGTCCATTCATTCGTGTAAAACTATGTTACTCATCGCATTTGAAAGCACTTGCGGTCCAGAAATAAATTCAAAACAACAATAAAAATAACTACCTATCTATCGTAAATAGGTTTTTGACACTCTAGCCCTCCCAACGTAAGGCAATCCACAAGAATTTCAGTTCCACTTCTTCCCACAATCTGTAAAAATATTATGCGCAAAACTTGAATGCCCCCCCTTACAGGCTCCTTTCCTTCCCAGAACCAATAAGCTCTGTCGTAGATCTCCACAGCATTTTCGCCGATACTCCATCTTCACTTTCGAAAAAGATATACTTCCTTTAACGCGACGGATCTTGGTGCGATCTTGTCCTAGATCTCCCCGTCCATCCCTCCGCTACACCTGACGCCAGACACGATCGAAGCTCGCAGAGTGAGGATATCGGAAGGCTTTAGTGTCACGCCATCGTCTCCTCTCTATCATTCACTCCCGTCCTTGCCAGATGTTACCTTGGTTTCATCCTCTGGCTCACACCCGTTCCCAGAGGTTAGGGATCGAATAGGATAAGCCACGAAGCTCACGAACATTCTCCAATTGACTCCATCGCTCGGGACGCTGGTTGAGGAGATTATGCCATCGGCATGTTCTCCTCTTCCGCAGAAGACAAGGAGCTGGAAGCGAAACAGGCACCTCAGCGGAATATGAAGGCGAAACGAGTACCCATAAATCGCACATTCGTACGCCAGAGTGACCTGGTCATTCGTCACGGAAAGAAAAAGGATGAACAGTGGGCGTAAATAAGTAATATCCCATTTTTTCATCTGTTTTCCTTTACTCTAAGGAGCAAATGTGAACATTATGGAAAATAAATTCTGGCGTATGTACCGGCGAGTTCACCTTCGGCACCGAAGATAGCGGGTCAACCCGTTGAAACGTCTGCTAGTTTTTGTGAGTGTCCCTTTTTTATGTGTTTCTGTGTTTTTTAACTGTCAATTTATACGTTCTCTTCGATCGGCCATATACATACATTATCGCTCAGTGCACTTTCCTCAAGATATTCCGTGAACTCCATCCGCGTGGGTTGGTTAATAGAGGAAAAAGTCGAAGAACAAAAAAATGGCTCCCGAAATTACCATCCCTGTTAATCAACATAAGCGAGTGATAAAAATGAAAATCTCATTGCAGACACCAAGGGTGGAAAACTTCAGATTAAAAATCGTTAGATAAGACCAAAATTCAAATATGACTGTTTGAACTTTAAGTCAGATTTTTCTGCGAGGGCAAAATAAAGCCTTCATCGCCTCGAGCTACTTTAATTTTTTTAAAGTAAGATTTCGACGGTAAGTAATTCTCGTTATTTCATCAGCACGTATGCATATATTCTTCAAAAAGTGACGAAAAGAAACGGGAGAAAAATCCGAGGCATTCCTGTTAATTCACATTTTTCAATGTCGCTGAAAATAAAACATATATTGCAAGTTATATTGAGATAGCTTTTTTTACTGGTGGCATTGACGTTAAATTTCATCACTTTTCACAATAAATCAGCAGTATTTCTTCGATTTACCCCAGTAATGCATTTGCAAATATTGACTCAGGACTATTTTACTAGGATAAAGAGTAAGAAAACCATTTGTACACATGTAATTTACTCGAAGTCAAGAGAGTAATATTTAAGCATAATTACAACAAGAAAATAATATTGATAAGAGGCTCCTTTTAAGATACATTATTTTAAATGCGAAATTCTTCAGATATAGAATTCTGGACATGGATCATCCATCAGAAATGACTATGGATTACATGGCTTGTGTAGTTTATTTCAATCTTTCTGTATTGTACGGGGGTGAAATTCACATTGATTGTCATTTTTAAAAACTCCCCGAAACCAAATTTCGAACCACGGACCTTTGGCTTTCCGGGTTACAGCGCAGACTAATACCCTATCTAGGTTTTGCAGGTAAAATATACAAGGAGAAGAAATAACCTGTAGAGCGCAATGGTCTGTTAGGTGGTCCAGAGACCCTTTGAGTCGTTGTCGATTCCCGGTCCACGGAAATCTTTTCTCAATTCTGTTTATCCATAGCTTGTGTTAAGCACAGTTTCTTCTAATACCAGAATGAGGAATTTGTATACATATGGCGTATTCATAATCCATTGTGAACTAATACATCCGTTCAAACTGTAGCATCAAAATCCTTCATTGTGACTTTTACACACAGTAAATTTTATTATCTATAGCTTGTTTCAATTTCCAACGTTCTTTTGGGTAGCCAAGAACCATCGGTATTTCACTACCAAATGGGCAAATCTGAATCGTTATTCAGGAAGCTTGAACCTCCCTTGGGCACCTGCGACGCGAACACAATACATTGAAGGTATGTCGAATCACCAAGATTCTTATGAAGGACTAAAGGACCATACGTATAGTTTAAAGTTTGCATAGTTTGCTGGATAGTGCATGCAAACTTAGGATGACAATAATTGGGTTCACAAGCACTATTTTTAAACTTTGTTTTGAATAGCTGGAGGACATAATTAACGATGTTAAAAAATAAGGTTAGTTCACAATGCACCTCAAGTTTGCATTCATCTTTTGAAATTGGACTTCGAACGCCCATAGAAGGACCATAAAGTGCAAATGATTGGCCCATTTACCCTAATATTCGGAAGTCATGTTATAATTTAAATATATTAAATACATGCAATAGACGAATTTAATACTGCCTAAGGAACGTAATTCAAACAATATATCGTGGTGGAGGACGAAATACACATCATCAAGGAAACTAAATAAGCTTCCACAGCACGATGCTCCTATCAAATTCATGACTAGGATTCTCTCAGCCACCTTGCCGTATTTTAGCCAAAGCAATGAAATTAGCATTTTGAAGAGATTTGTAAGGGATTTTCAGGCATGAATTCGTAATCCGTTCCCTAAGGAATGCATGTTGTACGAGGTACGACTTCTCCTAATGAAATGGCGGGAACCTAACTAAAATTCATCAAAATTCATTGCAAATGCATTACTGCATCAAATTTTTCTTTCGAAGAAATTACTAACATTATCGTGGTGACTTATCAGCAGTCATTTGAAATATTCATCTCATACTTAAGAACTCATAACGTATAGTAATATAATCATAGGTTTTGGAAACTATAAAATCATTCGCATTGTGCAATAAATTATTTTAAAAAGTAATTTTGCTGCTAAAATTTGAAACAAGAGATGTAAGAATACAATTATCAATCCTTTGGTTTTTGATTGACTATTCCAAGCATCTGAAAAAAGTTGACGCTATCTTGGACATGATTTGCGGAATTTACAGGCAGTCAAATTCGTCGAAAGCAGAAACAGGAAATTATCCGTCCACAGGAAACATTTTATCCTATATAATTGCCTACTATGAATGCCATTCAGGGCAGGAAAGGAATTTATCATTCTGAATTTTTCATTTGCTTTGTAAGGATAACATATATAATTTAATTTTTGCCCCAGAAAATTCCAGAAATACATTATCATGGAGCAAAATGTGAATCAACTTCCCGATTTTGAAAATGTAAGCATAATCTTTCTATTATTTTTTCTTTTACTTCCATCGGTGAAACCACTTTAAGAAAACAAAATGATGAATAGAAACACTTGTAAATTATTATGAATTCATTTTGAAGCAATTAAACACTCTTGTTTTAATAAACAATAATAAGTAGTGCATATTTTGTGAAAAATACAATTTAGTGCATATAATTTGATTGATAGTTACGTATTTGTAATTATGAGACACAAATAACAATTTAATACAGTGTAAGGCATTCAGAATGCCAAGCTGGTGACAAAAAACTATTGTAACGAAATTTACTGATAAACACGGCCTAAAAAATAAAAATGTTTTCCCTATCCTAATTTTTCGACGCAAGTGAGCAGATCTAATCAACATGAGCATGATTAACTCATTGTCTTCCACAAGAACTCCCGCCTGCACGTTCATTCTTCTTTTTCTGGCGCCATCCACCATTCCATTCATGAACTCCCGACTCGACAGATAATCCAAGCGGCGGCTGGCATGCACCTCTGCCGGAAAGCCAGAGACAATGCCTTCCCGGGGAGATGAGGTCACACACAGACTACGAAACGTCCCTACATAGTCCTCAACCCGTATGATAATGCTCCGATGCACCATGAGCGCCAGTTCTCAATTTTTGCCCTCGTTGCCCGAGAACATTCCCGTACCCGTTTCAGCGAATTCCGCGCGATTCCACGGCGCGAGTGTCCCCGGGAAAAAATTTGGCACAGGTGGCGCGGGGACGCGGGATTTCGAGGAGCAAAATTAGACGGCGTGCCCAGGGAACGAGAGACGATGGGAACGAGAGGTATTTCGAAGGAATTAATGGGCTTCCCATCCGGGCAAATTCGGATTAGCGGCGTTGGCGAGGTCATTCCTGCGGCTCACGTCCGCGCGCCGCCCGGTGACCGCTAACCTGCCCAATGACGGCCATTGGGTTTTGTTAAGTAGAAAGCCATTCCGTGAATGGGTTCCCTATATGCTATGTCTCTTCATGGGCGAATGGGAATTTCCACCCTGTCACGACTCGCTTAGGTCGCCGTGTATGGTGGAGATGGAATGAGTCCAGATTTCATCGCCGGCCGTCACCAAGAATTCTCCTCTGAAAAGCACAGGATCCAAGCGACTGGTAGGTTGGGGATGAAATGACCTAGATTCGGCCATTTCTTAATTGACGCTGGATTGCTCTGTGTAGATGACCCCTTCGAATATGAGGGTAGAATAGAATTTTCCTCCGGACCACTTAATGCACCGCGATTCGCTCGCTTCATGATTTCAAATTAGGCAAGGTATTTCATGGCGTGCATCGCGATAAAATTTTGCCTAAATTCTCCCACAAAATTTTTCCGAGTCCAGTCGATCTATGCTAATGGATAGTGTGCGCATAGATCACCTGACGGAATGCAGCGAGAATGCCAATTTCGCTAGGTTAACGAGGAGGTACATACATCTTTAAGCTATGTTCCAACGTAGGACAAAATCAAAGCAATCGCAGCCATGTTCTTCCGTCGAATACCTATCCGTCAAGAGTAAAATGCACTAACGCATTATTCCATTAAAATAATTGCTGATAACCGCATTTACACAAGTGTTTCAGCTTCGTTCGAGCGAACGCACCCTAGATTTCAAGATTATCCATGAATGGGTACGTCCAAGAAAATGCGTGATGAGTATATAAATTCGGATAAATAATTACGATGAAATGAGAAAATAATCAGATTTTCCCTAGACAACAATAATTAGAACCAGGTATTGGCTGCTGTAGTCTAATTTAAGCGCCTGATACAAGGCCACGATCCTTTAAAAAAAACTAATGATTTTTATACTGTACGGAGCATAACTTCTTTACAGTAGAAAATATTTATGATGATGCTACCTTTAAACAGTAACTACCTCATAACCACTCCCGCAAATGAATAAAATTATCTTTCGCCGGCTTGCATAATTCGAGTTTTTTTTAGCCAGGAGATGCGTGCATCAGTTTCGTCAGTAATAAAGGCTGACGACTTAACTTTCAAAAATGATTCCTTTCACAGCAAGAGGAATATTTTTTCTATAAATTAATTGAACAATGCCATCCAAAATTAATACAAATCCCGAAGCAATAAAAAATACCAAATTCGAAGAGAAACTTTTTACCAAGAAAACGGCAGTTCAATAAATAAATACGCTCAACCACACAGGATAGCTTTCTTCTTCACTAAATACAAGGTTTGACATCAAAATGCAAATAGATATTCTTTTGGTGAGGAACTAACTTTGACTGCCAAAGTTTTTCCTTATTAAGGCATGGCTCCACAGTAAAATAGAATATTGATGAACTTGGATTATCCAAGCGCTCACGCGCTACGAGTCGATGGGCCGATATATTATTCATTGAATAATTTAAATGCACCTTAATTCATCTGTAAAATAATTTTATACCAGAAAATTGTGCTTTTTGACTTGAATTGCGATTCAAATTCATTTTTACATGGATCTATTGAATTTATTAGCATCAAGTGAACAAGGAAAAGTGCGATCCCGCCAAGTCCTTGGTCCTGACACGCCAGTTTGATTCTATATTCTTATTTCTCGTCAATTAACATTGATATTCGCGAGTTAACTGAGTAACAGTGACTCCGGGGACTCAAAATCCGTGAAATAACTTAAAAAATCCTTTAAAAAATGCATTGTGAAAACTTTACCTTTTTAAAATGAAAATAAATTCATTCGCATGGAAAATATTTTACGTCAGCAAAGTCGCAAGATGAAGCATAAAACTGCGACGACAGCAGTTCTAACAGTGTGCTTCCCAGAATGCTCTTCTATATTTTTTCCCTTACGAGCAAAAATTTAAATTTTTCTTTATAATTTGTAAGCTGGTTCAGTCATTCCAGGATCGGTCTATTTTCCAATTTTTCAGTGACCTCGTTTTGAAGGTGGCCTGACAATTCCAATTTTACAACAATGTCGCTTTGAATCGACCATGAGCTCAACTTCTAAAACAAATATTTATATTCAAGAATGTCATATTCACTCCATATTCTTAATTTAACACACTAGACAACCATCTGTTCATTTTATCTCTGCGGGTCAACTTTCGTGAGATCCCGGACACTCTCGGAGGGCCTCGCTGAAGGGGAAGGGGTAGTACCGAGAGAGAGAGAGAGCAGGAGCGACCTTAACGTTGCCAAATGTACATAGCCGCCCTTGTGTCTCACTGAAAAGGTGTGGCCACAGATATTTTGGGCCCGGTGGCGAAACAATGCATACAATGTGTTGAGAATAATCCCATCTCAGAAGCCAGGATATTGTCCGCTAAATGCGAGACCGCTGGTGAAAGGCATACATAGGCGTAACATTTTTATAAACGGGAAGTGCAAGGGAAAAGGATTTGGCAACACAGCTAGCAGATTCACGAAGTTGACACGACGGAGGTCTGAGAGCGACTGACGTTCCGAAGTGCTAGACCACGCCTACTGTCTGCTGATTGGCAGAGGGAAAGTTACGTGTAGATAAACTTTCCCTCCTCTCACCCCAACTCGGTTAAGCCACACCAGCTCACCCGCAAAGATAAAGTGAACAGACCTTAATGAAGCATACTTCACATCTGTTATGTGTAGCACACGATATTTATCTGACGAGTATCAACAAAAATCTCAAAACACAATTTAGTTTCAAAACCGCTGCTTATCACTTTCCAATGGATACTTCATCCCATTTCCAACTTTCTTAAACCGGGGAGCGCCGAGGGAACTTACGCTAGCTCAGTTTCATGGAAGTATAGGCGGAAGTTATTAAGGTTTTAAGAGAAAATGAAGGGAGGAGGCATTTAAGAGAAGTTTCTTCCTCACAACTTACAAGTACGGAAATTAATTCAGTCTTACACAGCTTCTTTCATAATACGTATTCTCTCCAATTCCGAGTAATATTGAAACTTTGTAAGCGTCTTAAAATGCGCATCCCATTTCCTTCTGGTAAACTGTCGAAGGCATAGCCACCTTAAGAACTTTCTGAAGCAGATGGTCTCCATTTCCATAACTTTCACTTAAAGCCAGCTATAAAAGCCGGAAATCATCTTAAGAGAGGGAATATAGGGGTGGTACTCGGGCAGCTTGGTGGAAATAATTCGGCGAAACTTCAAAGAATGAGAGAATATTGGAAAAATTAATTGGCAATGAATATGCAAGGTATTTTGCAGTCGAATTAAAGTAATTATTCCAACAAGAGAAGCAACTGCTGAGGAACGAACAGCTTGATTGGGTAAAGGATGACGAATTTTATTAACGTTAGGAGCGCGTTAGCTCATTATATCCCAGTGTTGCATCTAAGGGACATCAAAAAATGTATAAATTTTTAGCCCTATGTAGGAAATATCAAAACCAACCATTAATTTGGGGTGTACATTTTAATAACTAAATATTTATCTGCCACAATTAATATGATTGAGTGCAAAGTTTCCACGTTTTCGAAAAGAAAAATCTAGAAATTTGACTTCTCCCAGAAGCAACTATGGATCAGAAACGGTTGAAGTGATCCACTGAAAGGGAAACTTACTCTCAGCTAAGATCACGTATTAAATACACAATGAAATTGAGAACGAAATTTCCGAAAAAATTCATGTTTTTATAACAGAAAGAAAGAGACCCGGGGTGAAAACCAGAGACCATAGTGCGGTACTAGCTCTACCCTAAAATACGGTAAATATCCTCCCAGTTGAATCACTGAGTGAGTGAGTAGCTTCCAATTAAATACACCATCTTGGCCATTCTATCGCTTTAATGTTTCAAGCCAACTCATTTTTATTTCAGATGAGAATATTCATTCCAAATAAAACATTGCATCGATACCAGGGAATCAAATTTTTGGGTAAAAATCGGATCAACTGATTTCGGCGTTACTTGGCGGAGCAAAGTAAACTAATGGTAGAAAAAATTCTAGTATAAGTACCGTTCCTCTAACTTTTTTAAATGCTGTCGATTATTTTTTCGAATAGACTAGCGCTAAAGCCGTGGAAACTTGTCAATAGCTTTGAAAAAAAGTTTGTGGAAAATTATTTTAGGTTTTCTTTTGTTCTACCATGAGTCCTAAGTAAAAGTCTATCAAAATTAATTCTTTAGAAAAATAAGGACTTTCATAAAAATTTAACTCATAAGATCGCCGGTCATACTTACGGTCCAATCTTATCATTCACTCCATAACCATGCGGGTCAACATAGTGATACATTTTCCTCGCAAAATCAATCCCATTTGGAAGATGATACGTCCCGAGGCTGGGCGATTGGAAATTGGAAATTATACGGTAACATCCGGCACAGGCAATCACAATACCTACCTGTAATTAGGAACATACCTGCAGTAATAACTAGATACCAAAACATGCAAGTAAGATTCCTCCGAAAAATTATTTGACCAATATAGCATGTGGTGAAAGGATTCATGTTCACAGCCGTGATAATATGTTCAAATATGAAATCATATAATTCGCATTTTTTTAAAGTTGAAACTCGCCTCCTTAACAATAAAATGTTCTATGAAGCACGAAAACTATAGCAACTTCATTTATACTTTCTTTCTATTGGATGAGAACTATGAATTAGACTTGGAATTCGGTGACACTCTCTTGCATTACGGAAATGATAACTGATTGATAATTGATGCATTGATTTAATTTATTTATATTGACTAAAAAAATACAGCAACTTGAAATGTAGTAACAACTGTGTTAAAGCGCTATCATACATACAATTGACGAGTACTTCCAACACTATCAATGTTATCGCGAAGATATGAAGATTGCATCAGCAAACCTTTGCGAAGGCATTGAATATTTTCGCGGCAACGGTTATACCGCCGACCTCCAGATAAAATAGCCAATCCCGAGATTGCCATATCGCAAACAATCCAGATTCGTGTTGCTCCCCAAATAACCACCAGCAACTCGCAGTGACAACCACTTTTCATTTTCCCCGAGGCAGTTTAATAAGCAACGTTGAAATGACACCGAGCTGATTGGAAATTGCCGGTGGTTAAAACTATGCAGGGGGTTGTACTGGTACGATTCCAAGGGAAAATTTAGTTTATGGCGATCAATAATTATTGCATTATCATGCACGAATTTTATAATATTCGTGCATGTTTAGCTACTCAATATAAAACTATATATACATTTTTAAGCGTTTCATATTTTTAAGGCAATACACAGACGTCAGGAGGGGACTATTAATTCCTAGAGAACAGGGAAATAAAACATAATATGATCAACAGGAAAAGATAAAAACATTATAAGACCGTTAACAGTTATAAGAATAGTAATTAAGTCAATTATAAAAGGATAACCGAAGGGAGGTTGAAATGGATGTAATTAGAACGCAACATACCATACAGAATGAATAAATTCACAAGTAAAGCTAAAATCGGAAATCAATCAATCATCCTTCACCGGTTATCATAGATGCCAAGACGCAATTAAAATGCAGCTTCATTGATTATAAGGAGAAGAACGACAAGGTAGTTAATGAGCCGCCGCAATTCGACTTCGTCCCAATAACAATCGTTTTATGCTGCGAAGTAAGAACAACCACTTCAATGAGTACCTAGAGAATAAGGATGGCTCTAAGAAAAATACAATCAAATTCTAAATAACCTTCAATGACGATGATCGATTTCCAGTTAAAAATTACTGAATAACTGCTGCCTGTATTTGTTTTAGTTCATCAAATTAACTGGCTGTAATTCGAAAATTCATGAGAAATTTAACTGAGTAGCCACGATTCTCACTTTTGTGTGTTAAAAACCATAATTATGAAGTTATGAAAAAAAGAAGCAGAACATTATATGGAGATGAATAAAATATAAAATTACATAGATTCAGTGTATGGGAACATTTCTATAAACGTAAAGGAGCAATGGAATGATCAAGCATTATTATCTCAAAAATTTCGTTCTTTCCAAAGATACAGCGACTATTAACCGAAAGAGAATGCTAAAATATTAGCTCTATTGACCCTTGACGATTTTAAGGCTGTACACTTGATTAAACAATTTTACAGAACTGGCTTAAACGGGAGGGAAAATCGATTATCTTCTATTTAAACTTACAATTAGTGGCAAAGTGACGACTGATTAGAAGAAGACATTGAGAAAATAATGCCGAATCGTTACTGGAATCCTATTTCGGAAGTAAAGGCACTTGTCACAACTGATCCGAAGCAATCATCGGCTACTAAAAACGCATAGAAAATGGCTGAAAGTCTATTCTTACTCTCTTATATCAAGGCATAGAGGACTCACTCAAGTGGATAGTGAGTGATTATCAGACAAAGCTCAAAGGGAAGGCTATCTCGAACGCCCTTTGATGGAGATCAACAGCTGATGTGTCACTGTGGCGAATCTAGTATCAGCGCAGGGCAGAGCATGGGTCCATGAGAGATCTCATGGGAAAAATTGGTTTTGGATCCCCGATGTCCACAGGAAGAGGTATGGCCTGAGTCAAGCAACATGCGTACTTTGAGGAAACTAGAATTACTAGTGACTAGATTGGCTCCAATCCTCGGCTGACCCAACAGATAATTAAAACAGTGATGCACCCAAACTATCCAATATGAGAGAATGCGAGCTGTCTTCCCAACTTCTGCATAATAAATTTTTTCAGAAGAAAAATCACGTGGGTTTACCAGGACTTAGACTATAAGAACCTTAACGAATGAATTGACCAATAAAGGTAGGAATTTATATCATGGAATTTTTATTTTTTCCAAGTCCCGGCTATAAGAAAATTTATCTATCTCCGAATTTTTCTCTTTTCAGTGGACTAAAAGGTGTCTAAAAAACGGTGTACCGCCGATTTTCCAACTGAATTCAAATTAATTTATTGCAAACCAGCTGAAGTTTGGAAGTTTAGCGTAGTGACAGCCTCGGTGGCGGCGAGATTCAGTCGTCGACAGCCAAATTAAAGGTCTCGGGTTCGAGTCCCTCCTGAGTTGGTAATCCATAACCAGGGCGTAGTTTTCCGTAGTCACCCATTTTTATTTGTTGTGGCCCACGATGTAAAGGCCAAATACTGCTTTATTTAGGGTGATGGACATAAATTAAAAAATAAACTCAGAAATCTATAGAACCTATTCGTTGACACCTCTTTATATATTTAAGTTCATTTTTTATTTTGATACACCTGAATGGCATCTCAGTGTCTATTTACAAGCAAAGTCTCCATCGCTTTCCATCGCTACAATATTTAAAGATATTTCTCCAGCTACAGCTTGCTGAGTGAATACTTTTCAACGACATTACGTTACTATGCGTTGAATTTCATGAATGTGATATATTTCTGGAGTTATTTTCCATTATTTTGCTTTTGACGTTCCCCAGTACCACCAAGACCCAATTAATTGTAGCGCACATTTTGCCACCTTCAAGGCAGATTTAATTACAACACCGCTACCACGATCCGCGCTGAGCCTGTACAAGAGACACAAACCTCGAGAAGCTTCCTCGCATTTTATCATTCAAATCCCTCTTGCCCTCAAGGAGCTTTAGCGCATGCAATCCCTTCTCCGGGCGAGAAGCAATCCTCTTTCTGGCCTACAGTTCCTGCCTTCCCGCGTCCCCCAGGGAGTAGAACAGAATAGGGCAAAGGGAAGGCGCGCATTAACTATTTCTTACGTCCCATTGGTTAAGCTCTCCTAGGCGAAGGCATAGGGCAGAGACTCAACGTAATGGCATTGTAACGGAGAGCCAAGCGGGGCTCTAAAGCCGAATCCACGCATCATGCTCCCGTTTTTGAGCTGAGAGGGATAACAAAGATAGGTACGCACCAGCGTTGCCGTATAAATAGTACATCTCTTCCCAAAATTCATTCCCTTGAGGGTAATATATTTTCGCAGGGCTTGATTCTTGCCAGAGATACATTCGAGTATATGAATTCAAGATCGTGTTTGCAAAGAGAAGGGACTTGTATGTTCTTCTCGTTTCTATACGGCGTTTTTACATCATTCCTGCCAAGATACTCAATGGGTTTCTTTGACGGTTCGAGAAACTCTAATATCAAATGCGGCAGTAATACATCATTTTTCTCTCCTAAAATATGTCCTGTTCTTTTCATTAATAGTCTGTATTATCCGTCCTATTATTCCTATTTGATCCTATTTGCCGAGCACCGTTTTTTGTAAACAACATGCTGTTGAACTAAATAAAAGCAACCGGTTCAACAATATTCCAGTTTAACATCCTAATGTTTCCAATATTTCGGCATTATACTACTAAATTGAATAATTTTATTACAAATGTTACGCCTCCATCAGCTAACGTATACATATTAATTTGTTGCTTCAATAAGACCGTTAAAAGTAAGCTCAAGTACACAGAGTTGGAGCAGCAAAAACTTCATATCTTATATTTCTTAAAAGGTTTAATTACTAAAAGTCCGTTTCAAATACATCTTTCAGACGCTAATGCAAGCACATGGTGCTGGAAATTACATAAAAATGAAATTTACAGGCACAAATAAAAGATTTAAGCTGCCGCTAAAAACCTTTCTACTCGAGGGATTTCTGGATCTCTTCTGCAAAACCATATCGTACTCGACAGGGTGTTGGAAATTCCTTCACATCCAACCTGTTACCTGGAATAATTTCGCTAGTTTCCGAGAGCCTCATATGTTTTATCAGTGCCACTGAGGGTGATGGATACACCATCAAAATCAAATATTTCTAATAGGCAATTTGAGTGCCAAAAAGTTAGAGCTAGAGAAGTTTAGGGTGGTAGCCACATTAATAAAATGGATTTGAAAATGATAATGCTTAAAAATATATAAATAAAGCTTTGAAGGAAGCATTTCCATCAAATTTTACTTATGCCTCCCGTTACCTCATTTACCATTCATCTGCAACTTTAATATTTGATCGTCTCATGATGTCTACATTAACATAATTCCCCGCGACCCGCTTCAATACCTATCATACCTATTTTTTCACTTTCTCCGCTAATAAGCGTTGAATTTTAATATAAAAAATTCATTTCCTTATAATCCACATGAATTTTAATGTTCCAAAACTTCAGTGAAATATCTCGAAAACCCCATCAGCTTTAGTTTTTATGAAATTACGCGAAATGCTTGCATGAAAATATAACTATGCAAAATAGGACTCTTCAAACAATCGGTTCCACAGCCGTCCCAGATTTGTCCCTAGCTATACATCACTGGCCCAGGATTTTCACCATTTGGCTTGGATGGAGAAAAATTAGCCAAACGAGGGTATACAAGACTGATGGAGTGAGATTAATTTCCAACCATCGCAAGTCTTGCCGACATTGGTCATCTATCGGCCCGGTGCGTCTCTGCACTACACATGGTTACATTCAAGAGGCTGGTCGCAACTAGACACCGATGAATCGTCAATCCTGGATGCCATACATCCTCGCAGACGTTGCGGCATTTGGCTGTAGAAAGAGGTCACACCAGAGGAGATACAATTCATTATGCATTAACGTGGGGCCACTAAGGACTCGTGAATAGGGTGCATAGCGGACCGAAATCTAAAAAAGATGGTCAAAAAGGTTTTTTTACTATTTATTTTGGAAAAGAAGATGGCATTTTCTAATTTTAGAATGATCATTGTACATCTGAGTGAAAATTTCATTTCTTTTTTCACATAATATGTATTCATTTGATTTATTCGCCTTTTCACATAATAATTCGATAGTGAATAAATAGTCAGCCAAACCGAAGAATAAATATAGTAATCGAAAGTCCAGGATGAATCTCGTCCAGGAAGGACAAAATTTATCCAATGAAATATAAATGTAACTCACATAAAAATAGCCACTAAAAGACAAAAAGCGCGTAAGTTTCTAACAGAAGCACATTAGTTCCAACATTTTGCGAATATTTTATTGCGCCCCTCCAAAGGAAATAATTTTCTCTTCCATTGGCGTGATTCAGTGTTTAAGTTTCAAGCGGTTTGGATGTGAATCGAGGGTTCAAGTCGATACGTTAATTTAACGGCAAAATTCTTCAACCCTGTCGCCGGCTAATTTACATTCCTATAAATATTCCAAGCAGTGGTGCTTGAAGATTCTTACCCTCGCATCTTATCCCTCATCCTATCCAATGCCTGTGCAGGAAGATTTATTCAATGAAACGCCATCAAAAACAACCCTTTGGGAGAAGAAATTTCAGGGGTGATTTTCTTTCACACCACAGCCGCATGAAATCACACCCGCTGACTATTCGTTGAGCTTGAAGAACATGACGGTGCGCTCAAATAAGACGGGCTATCGAAAGTAAGTTATCTGAGATCTGCTGACAGTGCGAAGGCCTTATAAATTCTAAAATACGGCTAGTTTACAATTTAAAATCAACAAAAGCTTCTTAATTTTAATGAACCATTGGAAATTTATTCTTTCTGCTCGTAGGAACATTACTAAAATAATCATTTTCCAATGCTTTTTTCCTTCCGTATTAACATAACTCAAATATGCATTGAGTGTAGTACTCGGGGCTTATTTTAACGAGAAAAATAATCAATCATACAAAAAAGTAGTTCCACTTCATTACATGAAAGCATAGCATGTGCAGTTTGCTTTTGATTTTAAATTTTTCTTTTCCGAAAAAATTGTCTTTGGATATCGGTAAAAATAATCAAATAGCTTTATTCATCTCAACTGAGCCTCCTAAAAGTTTTTTTTGCCTAATTTAATGCAAAAAGGACGTTGATTCACGATATTTCACGTAAACCTATCTGATTTGGGCGTTATGTGCAAATATTTGACTAGGTAAACGTGCCAATAAGTCTTCAGCAGCCGTTTCTGTGCTTTTTCCTGACTGGTGTACTCCAAGGCCTCGTATTCTTTGTTAGCTACGAATGAAGAAAAAATGGGCACAGAATATTCATCATTGACTGTAGGTGAAATAGAATGATACGGGGAACATATCGAATAAACTCCACTACTGCAACAACTGGCTTGGCTGTAAATTGAAGGCAAAAGAGATTTGCTAATATTCCGAAGGGCACCTCATTCCTGCAGAACGGAAAGGTTGTTTAAAATCTTCACAACAGGAGGTATGGTAAATCTCGTAGTCTTCCCGTTGATCAAACATGGCCACTGTAGTCCTTTTTTTAATTTCTATTCATAATTAAAATAAAATCCTACTAATGGCGGAAAAAATAGCATACTAGGGATGTACGAGTAGTACTTTTTGATATCTCGTCGAGTAGGGCAATTCCTGAACTACTGTCTGCGTCAAAATGATGTGACGCTGTACTTTTCAAATTTATATCTGGACTTCAGTGTATGCCAAACTAATAAACAATACGTCATGTTAAAGGAAATTTTATTCTCAACTCTGATTTATTTTTTGTTTTACGAAAAATTAAAAAATCAATACACACGAGTGCAATAAATGACTCCGCGCACCATAAAATTAGCCGTTTTGTCAACTTCATGAACTTTGTAACTCAACCTAGGGTAAACTGCTACGTTTACTATATTCATCTTCGACAATAAGTTGCAAATATAAATGTAGATTAATAAAATGGCTTTTGCTTATTTCTAGAAGGCATGATTTGAAAAAAAAATAAAGAAAATGTTAAAAAATTATCTAGTCGTACGGTTTACCCCAAAAGAAAAAATAAAACTGATAGAAACACTTTTTTATTTATTTGAAAATTTTCTATGACGTATTATTTTTTATTATGGCATGCACCTGAGGTCCAGATTTAAATTTGCAAAGTACAGCGGCACAACATTTTGACGCCGACAGTAGGCAATACAATAATGTATGCTCCAACATATTCTCACATTTCCAATTCCCTCTTGAATTTTCTATCCTGAATGCTTAGCTTCATCTAAAACGGCAAAGATGATGGGGAACTTTGATGGTAATTGGGTCAAAATTAGGTGATGAATGTAAAGTAATATGTGTTAAATAGTTCAATAAGTACAATTGAAATGAATTTACCTCTAGTGATGTGTCGAAAATTTAATTAATGCATGTATCCAAACTGCTCAGAGAGCCCTCTGTAATGGCATTGGTATAATTGCAATAACCATTACGTACGTGAAAGAATCACGTAATATTTGATCCTTTCAAATTCCCATGCAGAAAAACAAATTGTTCTACATGCTCAAGTAGCAGGTTTTGGCGTCTCAATGTTACAGTATTATTTCCTGCAGAAAATTGTCTGGCACCAAAAAACCTGTGTGGATGGGCAAGTAATTTTTTTTACAAATTTTGGGATGCTTGGGAATTTTCATAAAACTTATATACGATTTTTATGAATCTTGAATCCGCGTGGAATATAAATGGGCGAAGCGAAAGAATTATAGAACTTAGCTTTAGCCTTACAGACTTAAATTTTTTTACGCCTTGATTTGTTTGATCAACCATACCAACCCCTTTTTTTGTTAGTTCAAGAAGGGAACTAAACGCAACAAGGGAATAACCTAAAATCAACGTCGGATGGGCGGAGTACTCAAAAAGGCTGAAAGACGGCATTATCCGCAAAAACTTAGGAGAAATCCTAGTAATTTTTACGCAATCTCTCGGAGTTTGAGTAAAGAAAGTACGGTAGGTTATAAAAGTATCCCATAAGAATGTATGAGGGATGCTGTGGCCCACTCCGATTACGCCGCCAGGTCGGAAGACGGTCGGCCGCCGTGGCTGTTCGGTGACCACGTTGGTTAATAAAGTGACTGACTGCTGCGTATGTAAAAGCTGAAGCTCCTAGGCTAAGGCATTACAACGACCTATCGACTTAAGAAACGATATTATTACATGAGCTTCGTCATAGCGCCTCTTGTCGGCATATTTCTGAACTTACTGGCCTCGACAGCTCTGTGATCGAAACTACTCGACTCGACATTCGTAATGCTATTGGAAACACTCGAGTCGTGTACTAACTACTCGACCCGACTCGAATTTTCGAGTACTCTGACATATCTATCTCTCTATAGCATCATAATAAATTATAAACCTGTCAAGAACAATGCTCCATCTAAACATTAAAGAGAAAAATCTACATATAGAATACAAAAACTTTCAATTTAAAATATGTAAAGAATATTCAACTGCCAAATGAATTGGCTCTCTACTCAAAAATGTGATGATGAAGAAAATAGTTTAAAACCTTCGGTTAACAATGCTTTACCAATATAAAATTAAAACTGTCTTACAAAGAGTATTTTTTACAAGCAGCCCGGCGAATACGAAAAACAAGCATTGTAAATCCGAAAACGGACTCAAATATTTAGCGAGAATGTTTTAATCCCTCACAAGCGGATATGATGGTGCTTTTCAAATTTCGGAATTAAAAATTTATAACTATTATTCACCAAGTTAAAGGACAGGTACGGGAAAATAAAATACTACATACAATTGAAAATAATACACCTGTTCGTGTTCTAATTTCAACAAAAATACTTAAAATTTAAGTGGACAGCTTTGCATTCATATAAATAAACCCAGTGCATAATGCAGCGCAAACCCATTATTTATGTATTTACTTATTTATTTGCCGTGGAAAATTCATTTTAAATATTTACAATTTCCCATTAATTTGTCATTCATCCTGATAAGCATCTGGAAAGGGAATCACACTCATGCTCAGTTAACGAAAAAAAGTAAATTTAATAAAATTCAAGTGCTCACTTGTTTTTAATATGCTATTCAATGTAATTATTACTTATCAAGCACCTCCAGAATTGAATTCTTGCTATTCAAAACGCTCTATTAGAGGACGCTATACTATAAATGCACACTCAATTTTAGGGAAGCTATATACGTCCCATAACAAATCAATGGATGAAGAAATTATCGAAGCCATATTTTCATATGAAGAAACCACAAATATTGTGATATTGTTGAAAAAAATACTTAGTTGATAAAAAAAAGTGCCTAGATAAGATGTAAAAGGTATTATCAAACTTTCCGGTTAACATGTCCATGACATAAAAAACAGCATAGATATAAGCCACATAGCAAGTTCGTTTTGCGATCGATTTATCATATGCTCACATGAAATTATTTCAGTTTCATTACTGCATTTGAAATAATCGTAAGTAATCCCAAAAAAAAGGTACGCTGTTGCCAAAACAAGTGCCGTTACAAGATGTAGAAGCCATTTCCAAACGTTATCGGTTATCATGTCCGTAGCAAAAATAAAATAGTATAGATATGAGCCACATAGAAAGTTCATTTTGCGATCAATTTATTACATATTCCCATGAAATTATTTCAGTTTCAATAATGCAATTGAAATAATCTTAAGCCTTTCCGATATACCGCCAAACTGTATGAAGAGATTGAGCACATTTATACCGAATCAATCAGTCAAATTGCCTCCGAGTTCCATTAAGGGCCATGCATTTTTGAACGACACTCCTATCTCTAGTTTCCCTGCCTACTCTTCCTCGAACTGCAGCTTGAGGCATACGCTTCGAAGAGCTTCGATCCATATCGAGAAAATAGCTCTATATATCCCCTACGTACTCTTGCAGTAGATCTTATTACATCCAGCGAGACATATTCAACTTCTGACATCAACGCGATCAAGAAATGCACTCAGTTGAGTAAAAAATAGCATATTTGAAATTATCTCCAATACATAAGAGAAGTTATCTCCATTGCACGTTTTTCCTTTTCCCATATATTTTAAAGAATCAGGAAAATATTTTGCATTCTCGTGACTAGAAAATCCCAGTCGCTTCTATGAAATGGCTTTGTATGCAATATTGGTCTTTGGAGATAGGATTCTGTTTTTGAAAGGAACGATATGCAATTAGACACAAAGCTCAAATTTTACTTTAGCATTGCTAATTTGAGAGGGATATCAGGAAATAAATGTAAAAGTTGAATGTTTTAATGAAATTCTGTGTTAATAAATCACTCGCATACAAACAAAGGAAATTAAAAAAAACAAGAAAAATTAATCAGGGAACGGATTAACCATAAGTATAATGTTTCCATAGTTGAAAGGAAATTTTTCAAAATTCCAAAAGTTAAGGTAATGTTCTGTCAATCATCCAAATTCTTCAAGCTGCACTGCCTTGTAAGGCTATTTTGCAAAAATACTTCCCATGAGCCATGCTACGCTCCCTCTATTATCAAAGGCCAGATAAGCTGGGAAATATTCTCCTACATTGCAAATTTCCATCAATGGCGATTATCGATTATTAAAAAAATACCACATTTTACGTTTTATACGCATATTTTTGAAGATGAAAAGCATGATTAGACCTTTTTGTAAGAAACCACTGGTTTCATAGCCAAATTTCATTTCAGGCATGTATCATTCAACAACCCTTCAAATAATACCTTTACAATGGTTTGTTTGAACCTTAAAATGCAACGAAAATATTGGCTCGTGGGCAGAAATATTTTATCTATGACGTTAAAGAAAAGTAAAAAAGTAGCGCATTCAGTCAAAAGCACCAAGGCAGGGCTAAGTTCTCCGAGGCAAGTAAATACAGACACAAATGCTATCTCCTATGCTTAGAATCTTTCAGCAATGAATTATAGACGTCTATCTATGAGACACAGGGACTATAATTTGGATCGTAATGCTTGTACAACACAAAGGCAATTATTATGTTGGAAAACGGATATTTATCGAACGGACATTTTGATAGTAAAGAGTATTAGTTTTTCCGTGTAAATAGCCAACAATCAAAATAAATTTTGGGCTATGTACAAAGAATTTGACCTAGATGATAAAAGGAAAGTACTGTAGGAGGGAGGGAGGATTCCGATCAAGACCTCAAGAAAATTGAGAAATGTTTTCCTGAGTCGTTCCGAACACCCACATTGGTTCATGTGCCATTCCACGAGCTTCCATCCCAGTGGGAGGTTATCCGTATGCGGAAATGCTAATAAAATCGGGAGCATGGCCAGAAGCCAAGCGACCAATAGGACATTGGAAACGGAGAAAGGAAAATAGGAGATGGGAGAGGAAAACAGAGCTGGGGATAGTGTTTCCGAGCGAGAATTCCTTCCACCCACTCGATGGAATTTTCCTTCCTCAATACTGAGAAGGGTTGGTGGGTTGGGAATTTGAGGAAATTCCTCCGTGAACAAACTGAAAAAATAGTTTAACAATGGGTTTCCAGATGAAATATGAAAATGAGTCCAAAATGGCCCCATTTACCCGAGTCGAAGAGATTATTTTTACTTTCTTGAGTAGGTGGAGCAATTGTTCTGAAATTCCCCCCTATCCAATTTTACGGGATGTGAACCATTTATTTTTTCACTGTACAACAGCTAGATGCATAATCAGTGCTATCTGTGGAAAAGCAACATCAAAGGCATATATTTGTGCTGCCATCCCTACCATCTTTAGACTCTTGGCTAGCCTAACGTTTTTTATTTTATTCGAAAAATTCAAGTACACAAGATATAAATGCAAGTTGTTCATGGTTAACGGCAAAAACATATTTGTTAGTCATTCCTTCGTTCATATATAATGAGCAGCTCTAATACATGGACTTTGTTTACGAGCAATAACTTCAATATCAACAACGAGAATGACGAGTGGAAAATTTCATCATTAAGTTCCTTACTAATCACTCTAGGTCACTTAAAAAACATTTTTTTTAAACGATAGGCAGCAGTTTTTTAAAAATTAACAATATTACCGGAGTAATGAAGTTAGTCCTGGTACTTTCCTCCTGGATTGATTGATAGAAAGTGGGGATCGGGTTGGTGTGGTGGCTAGAGTGCTGGCTTCCCACTCCGTAGGCTCGGCTTCAAATCCCGGCGGCGGCACATTATTTCCAGAGACTGCCCGATCCCAGCTTGAATGATGCGTGGAGGACATTTCAAGAGCAACACTCCGTCCGTCGGATGGGAAGTTAAGCCGTGGTCCCCTGGCGCCTTTCGCTAAGAGCAAGTTAATGCGAACGCCGGGTTTCCCTCCACCCTTCCTTTCATTCCATTACTTCATGGCGTAACTTACCTCAGCTTCCGGTCGCCTCCTCCTCAAAATACAAAATACCTTTCGAGGATATTTTTCGTATTTTGGACCGGATAAAAGCATTCCGGCGTTTCAGCTCTAGGCACAACGTTTTATTTTTATTATTCTCGTGATGATGGTGCCAAGAATATAGCCGAACGTTGAATATCGCTCACTTTTTTCATCACAACTTCTTTTTAATCGCCGTTTAAGCACGACAAAAATTCCTATCAGCGATTGAGCATAAAAGTGTGACTATTTCATAAATCCAGGGGAAATGATCCGAAAAATAATTCCCTATTATCTATTTTCGAGGACGTGGGTACCAGAAAAAAACTCTCACATATAAGGACGGGGGAGAGAGGAATAAAGATGCAAGAAAAGGGTCTTGAAACTCATTCTCACGGCCGAAGGCTTCCCTCGGAATACTTTCTTTTCCGGATGAGACGTGCGGTCTGGGGACTGTGCGAGAAGTACCAGGCCGAGATGAATCCCTATTACGCCAGCAGGGGTCACGGGTGCCTGAAGACGGAGAAGATACGCAGCATTTGGGATTCACCCTGGTCCCTTAAGGGCACACGTACCTACCTCGTCTTCGCTTCGGCCCGGTCGTCAAAGAGACCCGGGATCTCTTTTATTTTTTTTCCTACTTCGTGTCCGAAAGAACAACGGCTAAATGTGCCGCGCACCTGAGGGCTTGCCGAAGACAATGGATGTCCGAGACAAGACCCAAGGAAAAAAAACTCTTTAGTCTCTCCGAGAACGAATAATGTAGTAAGCCTGAGAATAGGAGCTGAGGAACAGATGTTCCGTACTAAATATGAGTCTAGGAGGCTAGGATCCTTCTTTTAAGCGGTACTCGCTACGCATTTTTCCTCCTCTGGGCAGACAGTACATCAATCTACTGCGAGCCTCTCTCAGTATTCTGCGGGAACGGAGTATTTCCATGATTCGTAATCTTATAATCCTAACTTATGTTTCGCCTCTCTCTGATGGATTTGCCCATTCCCTGCTGTGAGATTCCGAAAACGATTGCTTTGATAAAAAATTTTGCGAATCAATCAAATAAATATAGAGCTAATATTTACAATTTCAATTTTTCTAAATTAAAAATGATAGACGTAATAATGAATATAAATTCAAAACGAGGTTTCCAGAAAGTTGAGAATATAAAAACTCTCGATGATGAGTCCAGAAGGAAGAAAAAGGATGAAAGAAAGGTGTCATTAAAGTCACTCACGCACCCTAAAGCTTCCTTGGGATGTCTTCTATAATAGGACTCCAAGGAACACCTCAGGTGACCAAGAGAACAGCAGAAAAAATAGTGTCTACCTTTTACGAGTAATTGTGCATTCTCATGGCAATTGCTTTTATTGGGAAGAGCTCGATCTAAAATTAGAAAAACAGTAATTAAATTCAAAATTTCACTACTATTATACGAACTTCGACACTAAAGAAATGGAGATAGTCAAGAATTCTATTTAAAATGGTCATTGGTAACAGGAGTAACAAGAAAAATATCTTTTGGTAATTTTAATATCCTATGAATTCCTAATGGATCTTTTTCCTGCTCCCATCAAAGAAATAGAACTATGCCACCATTATTCAATCCATCTATGGACACCGTTTCTTTGCCTTATTTCACAAAGAACCCATAATCTTTTCCTAGAACTCTGAATACCACACATCTCTCATCACCCTTTCCGTGTTTTCACATTCCCTGGCCTATAACCCTACCTCTTCTCATCTCCTCACCCGAGAACATGCTTCCCGGATACGATTTTTCGTGTGCAAAAAATACCATTGGATATCATGATAAATTCAACACTAAAATGAATGTACTTTTTTATTTAGGCCTACCCAATAATTTTGATGGACAAAAATGGTAAACATTTCTTCCTCCAGTGATTTGTGTGGAATTAAGAAAATAGATCAGATTCTACCCCATAAGCTGCCTCAATAGGCGTGTAAATTGATAAAATATGACTGGAATAGAAAATAATATACTTGAAGTAAGTTTGTTCATCAACAATACCGAATTACAAAGTATAATTACAATTGAAATTAGAATTTAATGATTGTTCGACATCATCGCAGTAGCAGTTTATCACATGTAATTAATCTCATGTAATGGCTACAATGCAAAAGCTATCAACGAACTAATTTATTACTTTATGATCGATTAAATAAATCGACTTTTTAAGTAGGAACGTCTTAAAATATTGCTCTTTAAATATAGCCTTTTAAATTTCCCACCGGCGGAAAAAGGAGGAAAAGTTAAAAATGACGAATATTTTAAACATACAATGAGATTAATACGTAAATTCATCCCTGTTAGCCAATGCTAATTTAGTGAATGAAGCGATATAACGTTTTTGAGATCAGACTCCTTGAATACATTTTTAACTGAATGAATACGACTGTCGATTACAGTTAGTCCATCACTCCGCTGATCCGCGAAAAAAAATCATCTGTCAGCGAAGGATAATTTTGTTTCCAAACAGAGCTCGTTGTTTCATTCCCGTTTTGCATTGGAGATTATATCCCTTGGTTTTACCTTGATGAGAAGATTGAAAAGTCCGGACACTCTGCAGATTTGACGGAGGCAATCAACTTAATTCTCCCAGATCGGAAAGTCAAATCCATTGACTCAACTAAATATAAATTGAAAAAATACACTGGATGAGTGAAATTAATCAAAATTTCTCCTCATTTTAGAAGTGCTGTTCTTCCTACCGGTTGGTACATGAAACCTAGCAATTCAATTTTGAATGGACATATATTCCGATCACACAGCATCCATTTTATGCCCACATCCTCTGTCTTACATCAAACAACACCCATGTCATCATATACATGCAATATGAAGCCTTTAATCACTATTGAAGGTTTTCGTGAAAACATTCTAATGTACACTCCCAGATAGTAAAAATTACTAGATTTACGGAATTATATGACAGGATAAATTCTGCATAGACTAAATTAACTGGATTTACCATGACATGACTTTATACACGTAGCCTCCGGATAAAATATACATACCGATGCCGTACTTTCGTATTACTATAGTATAAAATTTACCAGAAGTTGAAGAACATACTTGAAAACTCCAATCGCTGTAGTGAATCTGTACTCCTGCAATGTGAAATATTCTTTACCAAATCTGCTTCATATAAAAAAATACACTGAATTTTTTATGAAAAAGACTATTATTTTAAAACTAAATCCATTTTTTTAGCAGTAGACCAGAGTTACTCGGTGATAGATTGCCAGAAACAAATAATTTATCTGATTGAATGTCAAGTATGACAAGGTTCAGGTGTAAGAAAAATAAAAAATAAAAACAAAACTACAAGTTATGAATGTTGGGAGTAAAATCACAGAAGAACTAAAATATATAAAACATAAGAGTAAATTAGTTGCTTCATACATTGTAATTGATAAGACGCTACTTTTTCCTTGCCTTCTGTACGAAAGAACATCATATCCTTAGTGCTAAGAGCTGTCATAAATAATCCTCAATGAGACAAAATAAGAGCGGAAAAAAATTGCGTTCCACGAAAGAGCATCGAAGGCGCCGTAAAGCTCATTATGGCACCGATGCCTGCGAAGACGGTTGGAATTAAGTTTCAAGCCACCCTGGAAAGAAGAAAGAGAGGTGATTTGTGGGGCCATTTTTACGGGCGGGACCGAAAGAGAGCCCCACATGATGATTCCGAAGTCCTTGGACCGAGATGCCGGGATGGAAATGCGGTTTGGTTGGAAGGCGAAAAAAATAAGAGAGAGAGAGAGGGAGGTATCCAGACCGTGAAATTGAATTCGAAGAATGGATATCCGAAG
The DNA here is from genome assembly GCF_921293095.1 of Ischnura elegans. Classification (NCBI taxonomy): domain Eukaryota; kingdom Metazoa; phylum Arthropoda; class Insecta; order Odonata; family Coenagrionidae; genus Ischnura; species Ischnura elegans. The sequence continues at coordinate 84,054,045 of NC_060248.1, forward strand.
CACGCAATGGGATTAGGTGACCGCCGGGGAAGCAGAACCAAGGCGGCGAATTCGGTGTGGCCGAAGAAAGAGAGGTCCTTTTCAGCTCTGGTGTGTCGATTGGTAAGGAGGTGGAAGAGAAAATTCTGGGATAAAAGAGTTTTGACGCAAGGTAAAAGATACTAAAGAGGTAAGAGGTACCTCTCAAATAGAAGAGCAGTTCAAAGACGTGTCTTCTTTAACGCGATGCAGAGATTAAAAACTAGTAACCCGTTTATGAGGTTTCAAAATTTAACGCTCTGCGTGCTATGGGAGGAATATAACACCACGTGAAATACGTCGATTTTAATGGGGCTATTCATCTTTTGAAAAATCACAGATTGCCATTTTTTAACAAAGTGGTAATAACCTCTAATTAAATAAATAAAAGATAACAAAATCAAAATCCATCCTTAAAATTGATATCAAACACTTATACCTGGTATCAAAGGTTGCTTGTTAAGAAATAACACAAAATTAATGAAAATACCCGGCATTAAGGTAAATATCTACAGTAGTAATGTGAGCAGAGTAAGCACTAATTGTAAGGATGCAAGAGAGAAGGCATTGAAAATTATTAAAATCTATATAATCCTCGTGTGGTATGGCACTTGGAGGAGGCGACCGGCAGCTGAGGATATTTACGCCTTGTGGAAATGGTAGGAAGGGAAGGGCGGAGAGAATACCGGCATCAGTATTAGCCTGTTCCTAGCTATAGGCGCCAAGAGGACTACGGCTTATCATCCCACTCTACGGACTTAGAGCTACGCTTGAAGCGTCCCCCACACATCTCTCAGGCAAGGATCGAATGACCTCTGAAAATTCTCTCACCGCCCCGAAAAAATTGAAAACTGGGCCCATGGGATATAAATCCAATATCCTAGTCACCACAACAATCCTATATCCTATAATCCTCGTTTTTAGATTGCATTTTACTACAAATAGATTTATTTCGCCACAGAATAGGCTCCAGTGGTGTATGGTTGTACGGCGTACTTTTATATTATTTCCACATTTTCAATGTTAAGATCTTTAATTGTGAATTAGCTCTTTTTTTCTCTGAGGGTTTTTCCTCAGGGAAAAGCTCTTTTCTCGGAGGGAGAGTGAAACTTAGACATTGGAATTGATGCAATGGGGAAAATTGGTTTTTCCAGGTCTGGTGTTGCACGGTGATAAATGAACACAAATCTTGGGGGCATTTGAGTTCATGAAATACAATAGAGCAAAGGCATACCAGTCATGCACTTCAGGTGACCATTTTAGGGGAAACGTTACGTATCACGGAACAACGGCAAATAGTGCAGATTGCGGCGTTGGAAGCTCAATTCTCTTCGTAATACTCTCAATGCCTTGCAAATTTACGACATGATATGGTTCAATTGATGGAAGTGCTCCATTGCTTTTAATCCGCTTACACCTTCCGTCTTTGAAGTTCAACTTAGATACTTAGCACATTAGCAGCTCTCATTAGCGTCGCTCCGCATGGGTGGCTCCAACCTTAGAGAAAATGATTCTGAGCTACACAGAGATACGACGGCAATGTATTTGATGGCTACCAAGCTCCGCTATGATTCACAGGTAATCTAACTTCGGTTCGTCTGGCTAAATTTCCATTTCAAGCTCCAAATCTCTCTCTCCTACGTCTTCTCATTATACCTCTATGAATCCTATTAATTATCTTAGTGAGAGGTTAGATTGGCAATTAAATTGATGCAACAGATAGTGATATGATTAGCTGCACTAAAACGCCTATAAAATATGCTCTGAAAAGTCTTGAAAGTTTTAAAAGACGTTGATGTCGGTAAATCATGATACTTAGCTATAGTACGTCATAATTAAGGAAACATTATGCTTTAAATAAATTCAAAAAGGTGTCACTAGCATCATCTAAATTTATTGCGGCGTCTTAAAGCGCCTCTACAAAAATATTATATGTAGGGACATACTGAAACTAAAATTTGTATCATAAAGTTACATTTTGTTCTTGATGTCAGCGAATAATTATCTAGCGATTCGATCGATGGATTTTTCTTCCTCATAGGAAAATGCACTAGAATCGCTAGAACATTAATTGCATATGCTTGGTTTCGCTAATAGTAGGGCCCCCTTCGCTTCTATAGCGTTGGGGTGTTTTTCCCTCGTCCCGTCCCTTCCGTACCTTTCCCTTTCCAGAGGCCTCGACGGGCTCCTATCGCGGCGGCGCCTCTTTCCTTTTTCCTTCCTCTCCAAATCCTCCCCGGGTGATCGGGCGTATAAGCCACGGGCTTGGTTCCCGGCCCCGGTGCGTTGTATCCTTCGAAGGATTCGCCCAGAGCCCTCATACTCTCTGTCAGCGAATAATTACACTTACATACGGTAAGGGCTTCATCTGATCACGAGTGAAACAATTCCCTTACCCTCAAGTATTATATCACTCATTTGCATCGACGAAGAGCTAAAGAGTTATACGTGAAGTGAAGAAGCAGGATAATAGGTGCGTTAACTTTAATGAAAGGAGAGAAGTATTCACTGAAAACTGTTAATATAAAGTCCATTTTCATCTTCATTTCAAGAGTATTAGCTTCAGATCTTCGGTTACATTTTATTCCCCAATTATCATTCCCCATTTTGTCATGCAATGTAGGCAAATTTCTGTACCTTTCACCGGTTTCGGGAATATTAAATACATTAAATACTTTCGGAGGCTAAAATTAACGCTAATAAAAGCCATATTTTGTTCTTCGAGTTATCAATCCCAAATGGCCCTAGTAAAAGGATAATCAAGGACTCTAAGATGACCTCATATTTGTGCAAATAAAAATTAATTTTAGGGGAGAGCTTGCACCCTTAATTCTGAAATGGTAAAGGGATACCTTATTCATAGGCATACTAAAACAATATTTCCTTCTCTAGGTAATACATAAATATTCGTAGAAAAAAGTGTCATTGATTTTTAAAATCAGAGGCATAAGTATATACGCAGTAAAATATAGCAAGTTATTAAACATATCTCAAGTTCTGAGGAAAGTGTCTGGTGGCATTTAAAATAATAAATATTTATGCAAAGAACTAGAGGCATTACATTAAAATGGCTTATCATTAATACGGGTAACAGACGTGAAGAAACGATAATAAATACTGCACATAAAGGAGTTCAAATCTACTATGAAAATCTAGGATAGATCTGAGGACAAATTGTCGGCAGCGAAAAAAATTAGAAATTAAAAATAAATAGTGCGATGACACAGAAATGGAAGAATTTCATTTATGAATTCCATGCATATATCTGTTTTTGTGAGGCGTCCTAGAAGAGCCAGCTATGTCAAACTACGCCTCGAGAACTGTACCTTTCACTTTCGATAAAGGCCAACCTTCCTTTGTCCCTTCCTCTTTGTCGAAAATATTCTACTAGTTTCACTTTTACTCCATATTGGCACGGTCGTGACCCTATGGGACTCATCTCTTGTCAATTTTCCACGGTCAGTCAGAGTGGTTCAAAAGTCTCTCATTGGCCAGTTATCCACCATTAATTACTCTATACCACCGGTTCCTAACCCCGCCTATAAATTTTTAACCATGTAAATTTTGTACTGCCTAAATTTAAACAGCTTCCATTAAATTTTGACATTATGAGGATCTGTAAACTACTGGAAGAATTAAATTAGGAGAAGAATAAAATCCATTTCGTGCAGGTCATTGGGAGAATGCTTGATTAACGAGGAAGAGAAATAAAATTATCAAACAATTGTGTTATTTCGTTGCTCTTATCTCAATTTTCGCGAATGGCGCGGTGTTTTACTTGAATGGATGGAAGCTCTAGTAAATACCGGGCGTTTTTATCGGCTACGCGACGAATCAGTCGGGGGTATGCCGAAAATAATCGGTGATGGCAGAAGCCCGCGACTATGTGCCTCTTAACCAGGAGTAACGTATACATGGGGTATTTAAAACAAAGTTTCTATTTATACAATTATTTATAACTAAAAGTGTCACCTTCCCGTTTTGAAATTATGTAATAAATTGTGCAAATTACATTTTTGGGGATAAAATATTAGTTATACATATATATATGAAGGGGTGCGGGAGGAAAATAAGGTTGGGAACTACTCCTCTGCAGTAATTCTGTGACGGTGCTGTCAAAATGTAGCCGTCAAAGAGAGTCGAAGCGAAGACGATGCGGCCCGTGCTACCGAAGCGCTTTGCTATCCACCTGTGCATTGCACTGCGTGCAAGCACCAGCGGCTCCTCTCCTTCCCCTGGCATTGTGCCTTAAATTTCGGCTACTCTAGCCGCACAAATTCATTACTAGATATTCGTTCCTAGAATTCATTTGTTAGGATTTTAAATACAAGTAAACATTGATTATAGGCTTTAAATGTTTTGCATGTGATAATTCGCTTCGACCCGAATTTCCGGTAAGGGATATTACAATAATAATGTAAACGCAAATCCCTCCCTTAGCTGAGGGTTATGGTATAAAACAAATTCCAACGCCTATCACTTTACTAATGAGAATAAGAAGTCAGGAATACCCGATGTCATTCAATTGTAGGAACGTGGTCCGATAGATGGCCTTCTATAAAATTGAATGAATTCTTAGATTGATTAAAATTGGAGTAAAAGTTTAACTCATGAAGTGATAGTTGGAAATAATAAAGTAATGACGATAAAAAGGAAAAAACAAATCATATAAAATGTCGTTAAATGGGTTGGACGGATGGAAACAAATCACTAAATCACAACTCACTATTTTTTTATTCTTGTTAATGGAAGAATTTCCTGATGTAAAATAACAACAGGTAATAAATAATTATTATATTCACTATAAATAATGGTTTTAATTAGTTATTCCAAGAAAATTACTCTCTAAAGGAATACATTCATACAAAAACTTCGATTTTTACTCGATAATTATCATTAGTTTGCGGTTTATATTTTAAGTAATATTGGTCTATGCATTGACATTTTTAAATTTTGATATTGGTCTAATTCGCTCACGCCCATCCCTTTTTCTTGGGAATGCCCTATCGGATGCTGATCCACGTGTGCAAGTTTCATTTAATGCATGCACCAATTTTCAAACCTGTATAAATGTGTAACCATGCAAATTCTGTGTACTGCCCAAATGCAAACAGCTTCCATCAAAATTTGACATTTTGAGGAGCTGTAAACTACTGGGAGAACAAATTTAGAGCAGAACAAAAGCCAGTTTATGCAGGTCATTGGAAGAATGCTTGATTAATGATTAAGAGCGATAAAATTATCAAACAATTGGGCGATTTTGTTGTTCTTATCTCAATGTTTGCGAATGGAGCGGCGTTTTAGTTGAATAGATGGAAGCGCTAGTGAATACCGGGCGTTTGAATCAAGTGAAGCGTAGTGAAAATTGAATATTAATGATTGGGGATGGGTTCACACTGGGATGTGTATGCTTACCCACCCTGGTATATCGTCGATATGAACAATGAGTGGATCATGAAAGAAGAACACAATTCTGCGGTTAATATATGCATGCGAGAAAAATACCCCGCTGGTTTGTCTACGATGTAGGAAAGACGTTACAAATCGCACTTACAACGTATAAACTGTGAAAAGAGTGTTTAAAGGCATGTATGACCACACTTTCTGACACACGATCGTTCTGCATGTTTCGTGACAAGTTCTGCGTAAATGAAGCTAATAATTAAGAAAGATTAGCAATTAAATATGAAATCCGAATAATAGAAGTACAAGCAATGACGAGGTCTAGCCCATGACTCGACGGCTAAAACAATCTTTGGACTTTGACAACGACTCACATTTAAGGATAAGTATTTATTTATTCACGAAGTAAAAGTGAATACAAAAAACTGCGAAATAGTTACTGCGTTATCGCGGTCATATAGCTTCCCCACCCCTGCCGATATAAACTGAAAGCTCGTTGACAAAGAATGTATAGATCTAAAATTAGACAATGGTAATAAAATCCCAGAATTTGATCACTCATAAGTACGAACCGATTTAGGCATGATGCAGTGGAAGTTCTTTATTTTGACACAAAAGGTAGTTGCACTTTTCCACAAGTATGGACATTTTGTGAATGAAGGAATTGTAGGAAATTGTGGAACTTGCATGTTAACCATTTTCATGTTCAAATATTTTACACGGAACCAATAAGGACCTCTGCCACCACGCGTTTCAAACGATAACACTGCTATAGCATAATGATAACTATAGTTACAATACTAAATTATCTATAGTTCTGAAACGATTCTACTTGCAAATCATTTTGAAATATTTTTAAATAATATATTTTTAATTTCTTTTGTTAATTAATTTATCCCTTAGATATCTTTTACTATCATTTAAATCAGATGCTGTCTCATAAGCTATAATGATCCGATAAAATTTTCTATGGAGGAAAAGGACAGAAACAAAGGAATAATAGATGTAATGTGCTTAGAATACATAATGAACTTTGTAATCAAGACAAAGCAACATTACTAAGAAATTCCCAAAGACTAAAAAAATGTGAAAACCGTGATGCACTGTTATGTATTATTCCACTATTTCTACGAATCAGCATGATTTTCGAACAGTCTTCAAGAATTCTTATGACATTGGCGGTGAGGTTAATAGTGAGGGCCCACGTACAAAGGCTACACACTAAATGAGCTCACAATACAAGCTTCACGTTGAATAATTGAGGCCAGACAAACATAAACAGAGTATAGCTGAATTTCCTTGCCTTAATATTTTACGCACCGATCTACCTTCAAGTCTATTATTATTGCCTTTCGGATTTCCCTCCGGCATAGCACATCAAAAGCAAACAAGACCAGATGAAACTAAAACCCTTTCCATACTGAGTTAACCTTTCCAAATATGCAAGATCTTGTGTGAACTATGGATTGAAAAATCGGGCTGATGTGAGAATCTGGTGACGAGTAATATATATAACTCATCGCCATGCCTAAATTTTAAATGCAATGAAACAAATCAAAAAAATAAACTACCCCGTGTAAATATATGTACCGCAAAGAATAGATATGGAAGGACGAATACTGATGAGTAGGAATATAGAAGATTTACAAATTTTGAATAAGGAAAAGATATTTCTTGAGGAGACAGATGGTTTGAATGGAGTCAGTACTAAATGGGAAGGGAATGTCAAAGACCGCGTTAGAGAATGTCACGGCAGTGAGCAAGAAGGAGGTACTAAATAATTTTTTTTTCTAGATAATGGACTGGGATTAGAGATAGATTTTAGGAGAGGGGAAAGGCCAGGATGATTCGTGCTATGTTCCTCGAAAAGTTATCTAGCGTAATACCTGTGATTATAATATGGCATGAGAAAAGTTTGACCGTAAAAATACTACTTACCGAATTAAATTTGGGCGATAACATTCTATTTGGAAACTACAAATCACGAATTTTCACAAACATGCATAGGTGCAAGTCTTGGTTCAGCTACCACACCGTCACTTATTCACTGAAATACCCCTTCCTGTGCTTGAACGACGACATTTATTGCACTTAGAAAAATCTATATTTAATTTTTAAATATCAGTCCGTCCCCATTGGACTCGATGTAGTGAGACAAGTCTTTTAAAAAAGACGCTGAAGACCTAGTGTTTTCGGATGAATTCCATTGGTGCAAGTTAAACTTTCGGTGAAATATTTTTACAGCATGTTCATGTCACAATGTTTACGCTCTACCTATGGGTATAAAATATTTCACCCTTCTTCCGCAGACGCGAAACAAAAGAGCAAATTGTCAGCCGGGGGCACCCAAAAGCTTTTCTGTTTCCTTCTCTTCCGTATTTGTCTTACAGGCAATCTGCAAATAAAGCAGCCTGAATGATCGATTCGAGGATAACGGTATACCTGGTGAACAATATTTTTTTCCATATTTATTTCACTGGTTCCCACACAAGCTTCTACTTAGAACAAACTGATATATGAGGACTCAATGCCTACAACGCCAGGGAAGCCATAAAAAACTTCAGGTGTCATTCGGCGTTCGTTCCCGACTCGTTTCATAAATACTTTAACTATGCTCATCTTGATGGACTTTCTCCCGGAAGTTTGAATCCATCTGAGAGCCTGAGTGACAGCTTATGTGATAGTTTTTGTAAGTACCTAAGTGTTTTTGAGTGCATCAATGAGCATAACTAGGCATATTAAACCGGATCCCGTCGGCATCGTGAAGCATCCGAGGTTATAACTCAGTCATCCTCAGTGGGGACCTTTCAATGATATCATATCATCCCTCGCTAAGTATGTATCATATGTTGTATGATCATAAGGCAATCCCAATTGAGATGTTGGGGCTTGCTTACTGCGTTGAAACTTTGCCATGCCCGCACAATTATGGATTTTGGATGAACTTGGCAAAATAATGTTTGCTGTCATTAGAGATGATATTTCAAATTGCTGCATTAAGAAGTAAAAACTCCAATTCCCCTTTGATTTCGAAGTCATTGCGAAAATAATGAATACTGAATAAGTTCCCCACGTGCCTACGATGACTTTCCTCCCATGCTTCTCCCTTTGAACGCACACACGGCTTATTTCAAAAAAATAAACAGGGCCATCAGGAAAACCGAATGCGTTTCGTGCCCATTATTCGAGCGGGCGAGCTTTCATCTTCCCAACGCTCCCGAGTCTTTACTTCTTTTTTATTCTCTCGCGCCACAGGCGACAGTAGCGGCGGCGGCGGCGGAGGCACTCCAGCGCACCGAGAGAAAAATGGCGATCCCATCCTCGGAAGCCCCTGCCCCAAAATAGAAGGAAAAAGAACACAAGTATTAAACAAAAGGGGTGAGCTATAACGAACAAAAAAAAAAGCTGAAAAATAATGGCGAAAAAAGCGACCAAGCACTCCCTCTGCTGTCCCAGAGACGCTCCTCGGCCAAAATAAAAGGAAAGCTTGGAATTGCGGCCTAAAAAAAAAACGGTGAACCAAGTCGAGTGAGGGCCGTCCATTCATTAGCGAGGAACGGCAAGTTTGCGAGGGCGTAATGACGATGGCGGTGTCACAGCTGAGGATGTATTGTTTTTTCATAGAGGGAGAGAGAGAGGGAGCAAGAGAAACGAGTTTTATAGAGAAGAGAGACAGTGAAGATGGGGCGCACCTATATTTGTGCTAAGAGGGACTTCGGTGCCAAGAGATAAGTGAATCTAAAAAGAAGATCATGAGTGCCGTGATGCGGGAGAAGGGCATGGTGGAATAGGGCCCCCTACGGCGTCAATATAGAACGACCACATCAATAAACCTCCCGAAATATCGCTACAAAGACTTTGAAAGTGACAGAGGAGAGCAAACAGTATACATATTGAGGTCAAGCATCAATAAAGAATATTCTCCCATGAGCCACGGCAATGGATCTCGAGAGAAAAAACGAAATATGAAATAAATATTTAAAGAGGCAAGCGGAATGGGACGGTATCCCCAGGTTCAACTCAAACATAAGTCAACTATGAATGTTAATAATCAATAAATTTATTTCGCGCTCACATTTTTAATTAGCAACAGAATGCAATTTGGTATATTATTTTACAAATCACCTCAAATGGAATATGGAACGGGTGAAGAAGGGTGTGAGAGAGAAGAAATACATAGGAGTGATAAGATTATCTGGAAGGAGATTTTAGTGAAATGCTGCATTATAGCTGATTATATTATGGCACTCCTTCTCTCCCTAACATAATAATTTTAATATGATGATGTTTGCACCTTCATGCTTTAGAAGCAGAAAACATAGTTCTATTCCGCTTTATAATACAAAATTCTTTTTTGGATACGCTCGTACAGTCATATTCAAAGCACGGAGTATCCTATGGCAATACTCAGCCTTTGACGCTTAATATTAACACAGGAGAGCGTTGTCAACTCAATTACTGGTACAGAATAGCTGAGAGTTGTACTCCATTTCTGCACTTAAATTTCACAACCGTTCAAATACATTCATGCCCGGGCACTAACAAAGTCCAGTACTCTGATCATAGCGCAGATGTTAATAGAAGTCCATCTCATATTCCTGAGGCAGCAACTAATTTAAGCCCGTAATTATTGGTTTGGCAGCATCATAAAACACTCTATTTGCTTAGGAAGATGTATACACGCTCTAAAATAATTGGCAATGAAATAAATCATTATAGCTACGTTAAATAAACGTTTAAATATTACTAAGTAATATTACACTACCAAGGTATAGAGTTAATTATCCATGAAATTATTATTATACTCCGATTTTCATAAATAGTTAATAAATCTAGGTGAAAAACTAAAGCCTTGTTGAATGGACGCAAATAAGAATGCATAGACAACGCATCAAATTCCATGCAAGCATCACACATACCTATTTCAACAAAATAATTAATTATCCACCAGAATATATTTTAAGTGGAAATCAAAAACAGGCAAATATAATAAAAGGATTGTGAAACGAGTACGTATTACACTATATTTCACCAAAGGGGGAAAATTTCTACCGCTTCAAATTGAACTGTGTATTTTTCCCCGAAACTTGGACACGATTGGTTTCACAATCACCTCCGAATAGCAAAAATTCTCAAAATCAATACCCTCGTGTAGACGCCGTATGATACGATTTAAAAGCCAGCATAAATTTTATTTTTCGCCAAACAAAAATTTTTCGCTTTCCTTTTTAAGTTTTTGGAGATTAATTCAATCGCGTTTTTTCAAGCTGAACAGGTTAACAGTTAAATATCGCCGAAAATTGAAATACGGCAAAACGTCAAACGACACGACTTGGCAGTAAATATATGCATGGAATATATTTTCGATGCAAAATACTAGAAATAATTTTAAAATGTATTAAGTCTCACTCAGTAGCGTAAGTCTTCAAATAAGGCAACATAACCCATTTTTAAATGAAGACCTATTTGTTAAAGAGTGAACTTGGACTCGATCTACTAGCATTTTGACCAATCAAATAGCTCATGCATGCTATACGTTATGGTAATTGCATGCTAAAAACCGTATTTTTATACAAGCTCTGATGGAAATACTTGTATGTGTGCAAGAAAAATAGTGATTGTGTTAGAATATACGCGCCAATTTGAGTGATTAGCATATTCAAAACGATGAAAATAAAATCTAGACTCATCACCTTAATATTGGAGTCAATAGTAAATTAATGGCGTCATAGGAGTCATATCGCGATTGTTATAAAATGGCGCAACAGTAGGTTCAATGATCTGGAATAACTTACAAGCATAAGGAAAATATTATCAACAATAATTTTAGTGTAATCTGACATTTAAATCTCTATTTGAATCTATTTTTTAATCGAGCATTGCGAATCAACTTAGAGAGGAAATATCACTTTCGTTTGAATGGTCGTGTTATGCCTTATTCTTGACACATTGAAAGTTTAAAAATTATGTTACCACATTGATATACTTAGGGTGCATGTAGTACAGCCTTGCCAACATATTCTTGTATCTCAAATACAAAATAGTCAATATGACATGTTACTGTCTTCAATTTCTTAAACTTTACATAGAATTGAATTTAATATGCGGCCTTCTTTATGTGCATTCAAATTGAGCACTAAAAAACCCGGATAACATTTCCTCACTTTTCCAAAATTTCCCAATTGAATACGGAATTTCCCAACAAGGTTTAAAACATAATGTTCACCAAATATTCATCCTTATAATTGATAAATTGTGGTTTTAAAGTTAAACAATATCCTTAAAATAAATCACTTAAAACCAATACAAGTAAATGCTTATGGATCATCTCCCAAATGACAAGTTAGAATGGAATGAAATATTTGCAAAGGCAATCTTATGGATAAGAGAATGGGTAAATGTTAAATTATACAAAAAATAATTTCTCATTACTTAGAGGAAATTTTTCTTTACGTACATAACTATCCAGATACAATGTAATTCCTCGACTATCATTTATTTTCCAGGTTTTCGAGATGTGTATATATAGAGATTTTTACCCTCTCACCGCTCCATCAGTTTCACCAAAAAGTATTCGTGTATTTAAGTCAAAGACTTAAAGTTCAGATGCTTCTTTGAGGCAATTTACTGCATATTATTTCAAGCCGGCCTCGGCGGCGACGGTGTCTTCGCCGGCTAATCTTGGGATCGGATTGCGAGTGCCACCTGTGTGGGTACTTCACCACCAAAGGCTAAGACGTATGCCAAGTTCTCTTTGTCAGGTCCTCGTAAATCTCATCACAGGCTTAGCCTTTCTTTAGCTGCAATTTCAGGACCGAAGGAATCGTTCGAAATGCAAAAAATATTATTAGCTCCTATTTTAAGTGCCTATTTTCAAATTTTAAGTGCCCATTTAGGGTACCTTTTTTCATTTTTAGTGCCTAAATGTCCTCAGCTTAGTAATTGTTAAGTTAATATTACGTAAAAGAATAAGGCCAAACCGATCGAGTTGGTGCGTTGCGCCTCTTAAAAAAAAAACCATTCAAGTATCTATTTTTACGATGCGGGGTACACAGCACTGGAAAAAACGGGGCAGTCGTGGGACTGGCCGACAGAAGTGAAAACTGAAATAATTATTATCCATTTATTTTTCATATATATTTAATATTATTAAAGAACTAATTTTTCCAGTAATACTCATTTTTCAGCAAAAATGGAAATTATTTTTTCAGCAAACTGTTTATTATTAAATATATATTAAAAATACTATGTGTATGAATAGAAAGTAACATCATTTATGTATTAAAATATAATATACTTTTATTTCTTTTATTCAATATGCTTTAAACCTATAATTGTTCACTATGCACATCAAAGAAACTGCCTTAAATTGTACCGACCAGTGTTTTTATAGCGTGTACACTCTTCTGCACGTTCATGCACGAGCTCTTTATATTTAATGAACTCATACAATATACACTGTAGATTTTTATTTTCAATTTTAATATTTTTTAAACAAAAAGACTTTAACAGTCTATATATTAACAATATATTAACAAAGTTTATTTACTATACCTAGTCAGCCTGCGTAGTTGAAATATCCATTGTAAAATTTTTTAAATTGTATGAGATTGAGAAAAAAATCCTACCCGGCGGAGAAGGATTTTTTTCCGGTACCCCGGTCAAGGAACCCCGGTCTCCCGCGTGACAGGCGGGGATACTGACCACTATACCTCCGAGGATGTGATACTAAGAGACGAACTTTAAGACGGAAATGTATATCTCGCTGTAGCGATCGCGGTGTCGGGTCGGTGACGCTCACGGGAATTCTATGCTTTTTCCCCATCTCGCAAAAGTGCTTAGCGCCGCTAAAGAATTTTTCACTTCAAAAATCAAAACGTGAAGCGTGGAGACGCGAAAGAAAGACTGTCGAATAAGGGCGGTGCGAGGAAGGTGACGATCTAAGACTCGCGTGGATCCACGTGGCACTCCTCACACCACCGACCTCAAGCGGCGCTCCACACACCTGCGCCAACGTCTGCAAAGTTCGTCCCCCACTCCAGCCAACCAAAGACAAGCCTCTCCACTCAATGGGGATCCTGGGTAAAAGAGGGGTTGTTTGGGAGTGGAATATGTGGGCTGGGAGCCGATTGTTGGATTCCACGTCGGAGGAAGGCAATATCCCGAGCCAGAGGAGCAAAACAAGGAGAGGGTGGAGTATACAAGAAAGGGCAAAAGGGGCAAAGACATGAGCGCTCATTCTGGCGATCAAATTGGTGGCGAGCGCGTCTCGAACCACTGCGTGGCTCTGTTCCTTTGACTGCGTTCCTTGCGCCTTGAGAATGCGAAGTTTGCGCTGCCACTCGTATGTCCAGTACCCACGGAAGAAGAATGCATTCCTCGAGCTCCAGGCTCTGACGATTTGCGTATTATATTGCTCCGTTAACAATTTTGGTCGACATGATTTCGTTCTTGGTATAATGCATGTTCTGATTACATATCATGTAACTTTTACATTCTCAGTGGTCAAACATTATCGTTGACACAAAGAAATCATATTAGTGAAATGCATGTGGGTCACCTCCCAGATGACAAGTTCGAATGAAATGAACAAATATCAAAGATAATCATTCAAATGGGAGAATGAGAAAAATAATATTTTACACTAAAAATGATTTTAGCAAGAAATTTTGGTAAATTTCCTTGATATTTCACTACTATCCGACACAATAAATCCCGCGACTTATCCTTAATTTTTCAATTGTCATTCCTATTTTAGAACTTTCCAGGTGATCACTTTCCTGGTAACTCTAAATAACCTTTCTATATGATAGATAATAACATTCCCATGCAAGGAGAATGCACTCCAGGCTCTGACGATTTGCGTAATTATAGCAACAGTCGCTCATGTCTTTGCCCATGTTCACAATTTTGGTCTGAATGATTTCAATTCTGATATCTTACATGTTTTGATAGCATATTATACAACTTTTACATTTAACGCTACAACGATAACGCTGCAGAAAAACATATAGGTATAGAATGCCTACATGGATAGATTATTAAAAAATATCGAGTAAGTGGATTCGCCTACTTTTACTTTCATTCGGATACCTATGATAATATTAAATACCAATATGAATTTCAGTCTTATATGTGTATCCAATAAATAGCAAAAGCAAAAAGCGAGTATAGGAAAACTTGAATAGATATTTCTCGCACAGTAGTCGGTCATGTGGATTGTCCATCCTAGCATAATGTTCTTTACCGTGCAATCATTTTTCATTGGTAATTTCTATGATTGAGATCAAATGAGCATATATTTGATTCTTATCACAGAATCGTTAAAAACATATAAATATGAAAATTTTTGTCGCAGAATAATTTATAATTTACTAGCATCATCATCATCATTAGTCAACAATCTTAGATTGGTTTGACGCAGCTCTTCATTCCTCTCTCCTATACGATAGCCTTTTCATAGCGACGTATTTCTTCCCTTTCACGTCCTACATAAACTGTACTATGTCACTCATTGGGGGCCGCCCCTTCCCCTTCGTGCCTCAAAATGTGGCCAACTAAGTTGTCCCGTCTTCCGCTAAAAGTTTTTAGAAGACTTTTCATTTCTTCCACTCTTCTTAGCACTTCCCCGTTACTTACACGGTCGATCCATTTTATCTTCATCATTCTTCCGTAGTACTACATTTTGAATGCTTCCACTCTTGACTTCTCTGCTGCTGTCAACGTCCAAATCTCGCTCCCATAGATAAATATGCTCTATATGTAGCATCTGATGAATTTTTCCTTATTTCTAGTCTTGTATTCTCAGCTGTAAGAAGATTCTACCATTTGTAGAAACATTTACCAGCAACTTGACACATTATGAAAAATACCAATGAGGTTGTTCTCTCCGATCCGAAATGGCAGCTTGCCGTAAAAATAATTCAATAGATGGCAGATAAATAAAAGTTACGCTAAGAAGAGTCTATCTCATGCAGCTCTTTTCTCATAACTTAAAAAAAAGCGAAAGCTGCCGCCCACTTTTCATGATCTACTTGATCTGAGAGAATCGCTCTTTGAGGGAAAGAATCGCTTACTAGAGTGATTATCACTACCTGAGACCAATGTCCGAGACGGAAGAGCAGCGGAGAAACGGTGTACCTCTCGGCAAAAGCCCGAGACGTCATCAACTAATCTGCGAAAGGGTTCAGCCAGTCGATGTTTCGCAGTGAATAGCTCAAGATAGAAGCTACAGGTCGGTGAACGACAAAACGCTTTATTTTTCTATCTCTATCACGGTCGACAATAATGATTGTAAAAAGGCGTAAGAGCCCATCATTGGCATTCTTCTTCAACCATAGCAAAAATGACTTACCAACCGAGGAATTGATTTATTAGAACTTTTATTTCCCTCGATATATAAAATAATTTTTACCCTTTCCACTGATTAATTTCAAGAGAAATTTAAGATTTTCTATAATAATAATTTTCCTTAATATAGTTAGGGCTTTAAAATGCTATGAACGAATAGACGAGCTTTTTGAGATTTCAGCTGCATAGTTACGCCGTTTTAAGTTAGGTTCGGGCGTTGTAAGGAAGGCTTTTTTATCAACCGTTAATAAAAAAACAGAAGTGATGCATAATCAGCTGAATTTAAAAGGGCGACTCGTTCTAGTATGGATTAATAAGTAGATACATAACTTCAGGCAGTCCAACTAGCCCAGTTTTACCAAAGAGTGAAAAAATATCGAAGTTCCCTGCTCCCACTTGGATTTCAATGTAGGCATTGCAGCAGCAAAGTAGAAATTTCATAAATGTCTAATAGATGAATGAGTGATCAAAACCTATTCTAGAAATATTTACAGATTACTGACGATTTCAAATATTGTCATTTGCCTAGTGAAAACAGGAAGAAATTATTTCCCCAAAGGTATTTCTTTAATACTCATTTTATTATTAAAGGGCATTGACTGTTTTGCTATGACTGTTAGGATCCTGAAATGAAAATTATTAAGACCTTACCTGGAAAACAAAGGAAGGGCAAAGCTATGGTCTTTGATGATAAATTTTGGCTCCTAAATACCTTCCATTGTTTTATGGGTACGTGAAAAATTACGGAGCGAAATCCACAGTGCCACTCCTTCAAACATTTGAAGGAGTGGCATGGTGGATCTTAAAACTATAAATATAATTTGCGAGAAACTTAGCGCCAGCAATTTTTTCATCTATACGATCCCGTCAATTAATTGGTAATTAATCCCGGGATGGTAATTAATCCCAAGTTCCTGGGGCATTGAGTAGCAGATTTGGCCGGCTAAAATCACCTGCAGGCTCCCCTTCCCTATTGTACCAAGAAAGCACTCCGATCCCTCTAAGTTTCGTCGGAGGTTTAGCGAGTAGATAATGGCGAGGATAGACACTCATTACGCTGATAAATGAACGGATGAGAAGGCGGAGAAGGCTTTAGACGACCACGGAGCTTCACTGGCAGGGACCGCCAAAATTTGCGGCGGGACATACCTCGGGCGCTCTTATCCAGAGCAAAAGCCTTCCCCGGAGAGTGGAAAGCTCTGAAGATTTCATGCGTGCGAAAAGCGCTAAACAGCGTGCATTGCTAGCGGATCGTTTCCTTACCTGAGCGCTACCAATGAGCACGGGAGGTTTGGCTGCCTAAAGTGCGTGTAGAACCGCCTTTGATGGCAAATTTTACAGTCTGTTGGCAGCTTCAGAGTGATAATCGCGATTTACTCAAAGTAGAGGTCTATTCTAAGAGCAACTTCATCGATTCAACCACGCATGGCTCTCTTTCACGAGAAATTATTAATAAATTTTCGGAAAGCTTCCAGCTTTTCCATGGCATTTCATTCTACTTTGGTCATCATCATGGCATTCTCACGCAA
This sequence comes from Ischnura elegans, assembly GCF_921293095.1. Taxonomy (NCBI): domain Eukaryota; kingdom Metazoa; phylum Arthropoda; class Insecta; order Odonata; family Coenagrionidae; genus Ischnura; species Ischnura elegans. The sequence continues at coordinate 84,071,345 of NC_060248.1, forward strand.
GACGCAGCTCATTTGAACTTTTCTCATTTGCCAGGAAATATTTTCAATACATTAATCGCATTAACGCAGAAAATATGGCGACTATTCACCTATCATTCCCACGACAGTAAGTACAATGGAAAAATTCAACATTTCACACACAAACAATCTGCAATTAAGAAAAGAGCACATAAGGTACCAGAGATCATGCCATTTCTTCTAAATTAGTCACTTAACTAATTCATCATGTTTCTAAATTAGCTAATTCTAAATTGCTATTGGCGGCCAAATCTCCGTACACAGAAAGACAGTGAGTCCTAATTGAAATCGTTTAGCGCATTTTGTGATTACAGACTTTACTGAGCACTCACAACCAGCAAACACAATCTTGTAAAGTACCTTTAAACTTTAATCTATCTTTAACTATTATCTACCACAATGGTGACAGTACGCAAAGTTTTTATAAAGTTATTTCTCCCATTATAATGATAAAATATTCAGTAACCCCAATTAAGCCATTTTCATTGGATATCTTTAGGTCGTAAGATAGCGTTGGTTTAAAGAGAGGATTCGAATTTTTAAAAATGTGTTTTCCCAAGTATAAATGATAAAATCCAAAAATAAACGCAAGCAATGGGGGAACAGGTTAACTTAGTAAATATAAAGAGGCTTTAGGGACCAAATCAAGGGATAAATGGACTCTCTTCCCATCATTCTCTAGAGAAAAACATCCAGATGAGTCATCCCAGAAGCCTCTCTGATGAAACTCGTTCAGTTAAAAAAAAAATACATATTCATCAGTCGGTGGATCTCAGATAATAAAAAATACTCGATGGAGCCAATCGAAAGATAGATTAAACGAGTGACAGAAAGGTCTACTACTCTTGCGCCGAATTACTCGTTGGAAGAAGAGGAGATGATAAAGAAAAACAATTGAATGAAATTTTAAGTATTTACGAAGTAAATTTCAGAGTAAGAAATAGGCCAGGAAAATAATGTGATGCTATTAAAAACATAGCATAAAAAACGACCAAAAACCTCTAAATTTATGTCTAATATGAGAATCATAAGGACATTATCCACCTACAAAATTTCACACCAATAAAACAACGATATGTGTCCAATTATTACGTCGGCCATAACATCGGGTGTTTCAAAATGAATTACTGGATTTTAAAGCTTTCCATAGTTTTGTACACTCAACAGCAGCTATAATCCATGCATCTAATGAAAGAGCAACTCAAATATTTTTATATAGAAACCTGCAAGTATTCAATGCGAGGACCATTCATTTCGCGGCAAACGTCGACACGATTTGCGAATACGTTCCCAAACGTTGATTAGCGTCTCATGAGTAATTTTTGCAAAGTATGATTCAATCATGTGTCTTTATTTGGAAAGGTCGGCTGGTAATGGAGACACGGATGATATTATCACCTGGAGGATCACAACCGAACTATATACGGTACGAACGTTGCACAGTAATTGCATATACCATCTTCGCAAACTGTAAAACACAAAAAGCTTTCTGTTCACTAGTCGTCAACTTTGCTATCGCTCCTCCCATATAGACAATAGCGGGTGGCGGTGACAAGTGGCAGGTGACGATGGTGGCAAGACGATGGCGGAAACATTGGATGCGCATGCGCGTTTTGGCCAGTAAATATTGTAAAACTTTTTTGAGCTGCTCTTTAATTCATAGCTGTAAGTTAAGTTTAATAAATATTATAAAGCGCTGAATCTCCGCTATTCATTTTGAAACACCCGCTATTATCACATCATACGATTGAGATGGAAAATTATCTTCGGTATTAAAGAATTAATTAGCTGCAAAATCAATTTTTTTGTGTTAGCTCTATAAATCAAGCCGAATATTAAATGGGATATTAAATCATTATCAAGGGATATTAAATGAAGCTGAATCAACGAATTTTCGCATGTAGGCAACGGTATCCACTACAGGCTAAAAAATTAACTATTTTTTATACTAGTATCACACTTTAATGAGAATGAAGCAAATAAACATGAGAAATCACGCAATTATGCATACTGTTGAAGATACTGAAGGTAAAAAGCCAGCCGTTTCCTCTGATTTCTGGAACAGGAGTTTTTTATAATGATGAACCGGGAGCCCAATTACAGATGATTTCAATTATCTCTCCCTAAATTTTCTCACCGTCCCTATAACCAAAACGGTAAAAATATGTAGAGCATCATAAACTGATTCATTCTGATCACACTTTGCCTAAAACCTACAGCAGCATAATAGCCGTCGAAAACGCAAAACGAAAACGTAAAGTAAATAAAGCACACATTATATGCATGGAAAAAATTACCCAAGAGGATCAAATCACACATCGAGTCACATCGAAGAGTAGTCAAATATTTCTAGCATTGTGCCTATAATTTATACATGACTATTTATAAGTTATATGCCTTGGAGAAAATTAGGAATGGGATTAATAAAATTGAAAAAAATGAACCAGAAATATAAGTAAGATTCCAAGGTGCCAAGATTCTTTCACATTGGCTACGTACAGTGATGATGTATAAAAACTACGTAGTAAAAATAATATTTAGATTATGAACTTATGACAAAAAATAAATCCAGTGTAATGTTTACGGATTATTGATATTGTTAGGGTGTTGTTGATGAGAGGAGAGGGAGCATTGTTGAGGAGAGAGAAAAAAGGGGAAGTTGCGAAGAGTAGTATAAGTAGTGAATAAAAAGAAAATGTATCCTTGAGAAAATAAAGAGGATTTGGAACAAAATAAATGTCTTACTTTACAGGATTACAGCTAGGATTTATATGTTCCATTTTTGTAATAAAATTCTCATTGGAAAAATCTTAATTGCGACAAGGCATTCGGCAACATTTGCAGTAAAATATTTTCCCCGGGGATATGAAGCACAACCGTTTTCAAAAGTTGGTGAGCATATATGTTCCATTCTCCGGTTAAATGAATAAGGATGAAATGATTTGTAGCTGAGGAATCTTATGTCCACACTCGCAACAATCGGAGTTTTATCTTTAGAGCTCTCAGGCTAGACAACGGCTCTCCCTTCTTTAGATTCCAATTTAAAAAGTACGGCTGTTAATGAATACCCCCGATTTGTGCTCTGATCAAGGAAAGCAACTAGACTTGATAAATGAAGGAAGGTAGTGTGTTTGAATACGTTATTACCTTGACTGCGGAGGTAGCGGTGGACTTCGAGAAGGTGCCGTGCGTCCGTCTCTCGGGATCCGCTTTTTCAGCGTCGAACACTCGACGAGTGCCTCCTCAAAACAAAAATGAACAATGCTCGCGGAACAACACTGCTTCTTATATCTTGGGCCCATTTGCCCTCAGATACCATAGGCCTGAATTGACCGGTGTCCTACCCAGTACTGTGGCGAAGGACTACACCACCCGCCGAGCTGCTCTTCCGATACTCTCAGAGTGAGGGATGTCTCAAACTGTCCATCTGCGATGAAAGATAGCCTTAAATCGGAATCGGAAGAGGAAATAAGAACCGTAGATGGATAGACAGTGAGAGAAAGATAAAACTCGGATCGGTGCGAGCGTAGACACTCAGCACCATATACTTCCGCTGTGACTATAGCTATAGCTGTAGACTCCTTGCGCTCTTTGACTCTAGCCCCGTCGCAAGTCTTACTCATCGGCTCTCAACGATGCACGCCTCTTCCAGCAAGGGCCTTCTTGAGCGTTATGTGCCGGCGTCCGTATTGTTTTCCAGAAATTCGCCCGACTCATTCGACTGGAATATAGACATAGCATAAAGTAGCGATTGATATTTAATTATTGATATTGATGCTCTTAGGTAGTTGTTGATGGGAGGAAAAGGGAGATTGCTGAGGAGATAGAAATAAGGCAAAGTTGCTTGAAGTAGTTTGGCAAAAAGAAATAGTGTCTAGAAGTGAACAAAGAGGATTTGGGACAGAACAAACGATTGACGTTTCAATAGATGCATGAGCACATTTTTGTAAACGATAGTACAGTCATTACTCACAGCATCAGCTTCAAGCCACCTCGAAACAAAGTCAAACAACTTAGGACTACAGGCAACAAAAAATGCAAATCGGAAATCAAAAGATATAAAGGTAGGAAGTCTTTCATTCGAAATGACAAAAAGACTGTCCGAAAGAGAGAGATCGTGATTAATGCGAAAAAAAAGGCTCGTTAGTGATTTAAAAAAATGAGAAATGGTAGGATTTGGAGAGAGTGGAGGCGAGGCGCGAATCCGAACGGAGCGAAAGGGAAATTGGAGACTGCAGACAAGTGAAGGGGGTCGCCCGCTTGATTGATTGATCTCTCCCCCGCGTGTGCCGTGGACTGAGGCGCCGGCTCCTCATTCGTCAAGGGGTCCGCAGGGGTTGAATATCATGTCACAAAGAGTCTTCATTTGAACGAAAGAGCTTCCATTTGTTCTCCAGTTCCAGGAAAAATCGCAACAATTTCCGTAGATCGCTCTAGCGACAACGCCATGAATTCTCACAGTTCTGCCGCATCAACTCTAAGAATTGGCTTTGAGAGTGGGAGGAAACAAAGTGGAGGAGCCATGGGAAAACGTAAGACTTTTGTATTTCAAAATAGACTTTACATCAACATCTCTAAAACGAATGCATACGTCTAAGAGTGCCTCAAATGATACGAATTATATGAATAAGTGACACGAATAGATAACTAAAACTACAATAGCTTACTTCATTAATGTTGTAGAAATCCTTGCTCACTCTCTATGTATCAAAGGAAATTTCCGGATGTCATTCAAGGGTTGTGAACGCTGTACCCAAGTTAGAAGAGTGCTTGGCTATCGACTATTGGGCCCTTGTTGTTCTCATTGTTCTCATTCCTAGACGAAGCCTTTTGACACCCCATGAAAACTCCTCCCAATGAAAGGTCGCCTTCATTTATTCAAACAAACCTTCGGATTGAATCGATGAGTGAATATTTAGGCTTGCTTCCTACCGCATTACTACCCCAATACCGTTTCAAAATAACATTTCAGAATTAAATGCGGCCTAATACGATCGCGTCAGTTATCGTGAAAGAACGCGTATATCGTGACGCATGCGTAAAATTCACGGAAATTACCAATTCATCATAAAGTAGAGTCAATAATTTCTTTGATATGCAAACGACTCATTTAGTAGTGAGCTACTAATTAAGAAAAACCTTACTTTTTTGAGCACCTAATATTTGAGTATGTTTCACGAAGCTGGAAGTTTGTCTTTCCGCGCACCTGAATTTTTCAAGTCTTACAAGATAGCATAGCAAAAAATGACATACATGTAATTTAATTTATAAAGTAAAAATTGGAAAAATTATTTAGCTACTTTTAAATCTGAGTATCTAAGCAATTGCTGCAACCCTCATGTGATTCTCCTCTTAAAATAAATACGGCGATTGAACCATTGTCACTCTGTCTCTGACATTTAAACAAATATTTGTTTAGAATTTTGCAAAAACTGGCCGAAAATGGCTCATGCTTAAAAAACTATTTCATTCTATGCGAATAATTTTCTAAACGCTATGAATATAGAATTACTTAATTCGGGAGAAATGGTTCAAATCATGACTCCTCAATCAACCAATGCAATAATCCACGCTTTGGAAATGGTTTTCAAAGATTTTGCAAAAAATTCTGTGTAGTTTGTTGATTGAATGGTTCCGTAATTCTCCCTTCGCTCTATGAGTGAAAAATCCAAATTTCTTTATATATTCCACTGGTAAATTTGCTGAGATACGACTGGAATTCCAACTCATTAAATTCCAGGATGGACCTTAATTCCAATTGAGCAGAGTCGTAGCAACTTTGGAGTAAGACCTATAGTCAAGGCCATGCATATTTGATGAAGTCTAGTGAGTTCGTCTACGACAGAGATATGGGTGAGAGCAATGCGTCCGAGAGAAGAGCTCTGTTCATATCGGATTCAGAATCTCTCAGAAGAGCGCCATTCCAGCTGCGTGATCGGCCAAACTTGAGCCGAGCGGGAGAAATATCATTGAGCTTCAGCGCATGCAGCGCCCTCGGGAAGCACGTCAGCACAGTGCCATGCAACGAATCTCGAGGGAGACTTCCGGGGATTGACATTACCACTCACCGTGAGCCACTCTACGCATTCTATAATTTTGTAAATTTTTATCTTGTAACGGCGCCGATTTTATTTACACGTTAATTTAGGGGTAGATACTCCTCTCTTACACTTAACTTGTTTGAAATTCACATGCATCCATGCCAGCTGGATGGTGTTCAATCCACCCAGGCGGGGCTCGAACCCGAGCCCTATAGGTTAGCAGTTGGGGACGTTACCCCGGCGCCACCAAGCCAGGCGAATATATTTGGTATATTATATGGTAATCCCTAATTTTTTTTCACGTAGTTTTGATAGGATGTGAGTTTTTATCCAATGTGAACTACATAGCGTTAAATTAGATTACCAATTTCATCAAATAGCAACAATCGTAGAGGGCAAGTGCAAGGGATGGAGGGCAAGGACTGAGACCCCGAATGATTTACATAGGACAGATTATAATGGATGTAAAAAAGAATAATCGCTGCGAAAATGCTATCGGATAAGTGAGAAGTATGGAGATCTGCGTCAAACCAATATTAGGATTGTTGACTATTGATGATGATCCCTTTTTACTCAAATTGATCAATATGACATAAAATTCATAATCCCTTCAAATAAAAATTGGGATGGATTAACTAAAACTTAACTCCACCATCGCTGTTTTTGTAAAAACAGAAGTCCGTCAATTAGATACATTCTTGTTATTACATGCATTGAACGCCCATGAGACGAAAGACGTTGATTTAAACTGAGAAACTACTAAAATGAGATAAAAATACGGAACTTTCTTTCGAAGTTATTCGGCTGTCGCAGTGCCTCTTGAAACTCGCATTCCTGTCGATTAACAGTGCAGACGCAACTAATTAGGCTAAAAGCTGCAGTTCTCGGATCGTAGCCAAATAAAACCACTCTGAATACTCAGTAGAGTACACCCTGTCTTTGAAGCCGCCTAATCGCCTAATGCCTTCGTCCGCCCAACTGCTCCAGGAGTAAGCACTCTCTTCCATCTCCCAATGATTTCTCTTCAGCCGGGATCTCCGGAATCCGGAAAACGTTACCCATGTCATCCATCCATTACTTTTCTGCATCGAGAAGAGCTTAGTTCCAATGTTTTTCACATTTGTTTTCGGTACGAAGGAAGTAGATAATTTTACCTTGGAATAAATCTCCAGAGCATGACCTACGAAATATTTTAGCCGATCCCGTTACTTCCTTTCGGGAAATTCTGCGTTGGTAACTTTTTCTGCTCGCCGTTTACTTCACTCGTTTTAAAGAGAATGAGAGGTAAACGCTGTCGTCCCAATCTTATATATAGGAGACGTTATCCGATTGTTGGCCTAATTTGAATTTCCCACGGAAGGCGATGGGACAGTAGAATGGGCCAGGAACCTTATCCAAATCCGGCTGAGATTGTACCACCAATCCTTCCTATTGAAATCTTCAGAAAAAAATGTTAGCCAAATAAAAATATTTTAGCCGCAAGGAATTAATAATTTTCTGCAATCAAAATAAGGGAGTACAAGCGATGCTTGGGGAGGAATCTGTTATACTACAGGAGGTTGTACGGGAGACAATATCAAACATTTTTTGTCCAATAAACATGGGGTCGCAACTCATTATTCGCTGAGCTATGTCAACGCAAACATTTTTTGGGTGCTTGCAGTTACCATCGAAACGCTGGATAACTAATATGCAGTGATGGAAAGGATCTGGAACTAAAGCTGATGGAACTAGAAATATGTTTTGTTCAAATATGCTATTCGCAAAGAGAATTGTAGCTAGTCTATTTAAACAGACTCCAAATAATCGTAGACATTACAACTTACAAAGGCGTATTTTTTACGATAAAAGCTTTATTTTCCAGCATAAGATTAAATTTTTATAAGAATATTAAAATGATAATAAATTTTATTTACTACAGTAAACATTATTTCTCTCTATTTTTTTGCACGGCTGATATGAAAAACTTAAATAATGTCATAACCATTCGGCAGCATCTATCGGATGGGGAGAGAGTTGTAATTTTCCCCAGTTACCGAGGTGATTGGCGACAGTAATGGAAGCCTGGTACATAGGTAAAGAAATGTAGATGGATGAATTCGCCGCAATAAACGTAAATATTGGTAATAAGGTTTAAAAAACTGCTCCGTGAAATTTGTAGATCTCGTACAAATTATTGCAGTTAAGTCCTCGCAAAAAATAAGAGAACCATTGCTTAAACCCAGTTTAAGAAATTCGCATCAAACCCGGCTTGATGCGAATTTCTTGCTCTCGAATGATTTTTTTACAAATAGGGAGCACTCAAAGATGACCTTACAAACTTTAGTCGATAATAGCTACGCGGTTATTTGCTCTAATTTGTCATTAAAACCAGCCCAAGGTATTGAAATAATGATAAATAATGAATGCACCAGGATCGCCATTTTATGCATCATCGCTGAGAAGACTATGAACTTGGCCCTAATTCAATAGTAATATCTTAATTGAAGATGAAAAATCTGTTTTTTCACCAAAATAAATAAAATATTTCCGGCTTTCCTTGGGGATAGCTGGTGGGAAGTCTTCCCGGGTTTTTCACCAGGATCGATATTGATATAAAATCTGTTGAAAATTACATCTAACATGACCTCAGCTAAGTTTAGGAAATTTTTCAACTTGAATTTTAATTCATTTTGTTTAATTGGGTCGAGAAGATCACATAATTTCAGCTGGAGAGAATTTCGGCCAGTCATTCATCTTCAATTTGCTGCCGTTGTCATCAGAGACTGTGATATTAATTATTCAACTTTGAAATGCGAGACCCTCCTGAATGATAAATTAAGACCGAGCATAAAAATTCAGACTTTGCATTAATAACCTGTACAATATTAATGAAGGCGAAAGTTAAATAGAGAGAGGCCTAGCCTATCCTGCGCGTCAGCTTGTCTTGGATTTGCAGCGCTCGTATATCTAATTAAGCCGCTTTTCATCATATCTCTGCCACCATTAACCAAATCCATTATTCATCCGACATTACTACGGAGGTAAAAATATCCCTATTTTATTCACTTTTTCAATTTCTTTCCAAGTCTTAATTCATTAATCAAAAAGTGGTAACTAAAAATATACCTACTTCTGCGATGGAATGACATAACTCATCCCGACGTTTATTATAGCTATATGCATAATTTTGAAATAAAAATAAATGTATGTGCAAACATAAGGATAGATATAAGAGCATATTATAAACTTTGCTGGCTTGAAATGAAATCATACTCGAATAAACCAACAAAGATACGAAAATACGACAGTATTGCTTCGAGGTCATCAATTGAAAGTTTTGTTCTTATTAAACAGCTATATTTTGTTAATGAGACGGCTTACGTGACTTCATGAAAGGTATGGATAAAGTAAATTATTCTCAGTCATACTTAAACCATAAGTGATTTATGACGATTTTTAATGGAGAGTTTCAAGGCGCCTAACCGGAGGCCAGGAAAATTATTAGTAAAATTCTATACATAGGGTAAGCAGGGGAAAGAGTCCTTTTTCCAAAATATTTTTCTATATGCCGAAATGATTACACTTAGATTCAATCTGTTTCATTAATATGACCGAATGTAGCACATTGCTGCGACAAGTAGAAGACAATGAACGATAGAACACGAGTTTTTCTCATTTTCATTTTTACGCAACGTTTATCTAGCTTGTAGAGACGCGTAATTTTTATCTACGCTTTGGGCGTTTGTTCAACTGCTATGCTTGTCTAGCGTTCGTTTAAATGCATTATTCACCTCGAAAATGCATGCAGTTAGCTAGTTTGCAGCTTACCATGCGGGTGTGTTATGATGTATTAGGTTTATCAAGTGCTGTTGGGGTAGGGGTCCCGGGTAAGTATCCGCATGAGCATTCTTGCCTCACGGATACTGACTCCTGTGCCTCTAATTACCATTGTTTTTCTATGACGTCATATTTTCTTTTAATAATAGTAAGTGTACTAAGTTAATAACTGAATTGAAAGAAAATTTGGAGCTGTAAGGGAAAACTCAATCGGAAAGCATTAGGGCGGCAAATTTTGGATATAGCTACACTGAGGAGGAGCAATGGAGAATCCATACGTTCCATTGCAGCTGGTAAAGAAATTGATGAATTGTCTCTACGTAAACGTCTTAAGGCGATATTTGCAGCAGAAAATATACCATGTAATGATCGGGAATTCGAAAAATACCTACTACTTAATTCCATCATTTAATATGGACTTTATTCCTAAATATGCGTAAAACTGCTTGTTGTCATCCAAACTACCCGACAGCAAGCATGACAATACACTCCCCTAGTCTTAATTTTTTTTTCTGCGAAGGCGTTTGAAAAATAGGCGTGCAGATGGAGCTTCTCCAGGAACTCTCCTGCAAACGAGTGATTCGAGATTGATCAGTTCAAACAAATAACTGTGGAGGTTGTGGAAAATTGTATTCGGTCAACCAATTATTGATTGGAGAATGTTTTATGAATTTAAACCATGGACGAAAGAACCTTGCATCAAATATTCAGAAAAAATAAATTCACATATGAAAACTGTTATTAGGACTCTTGCCCCATTAAGGGAGGGCACTTTCCCCACGTGAGGGGCAAGATTCCTACTTGTTTGTCTCTAAATTTTGATGAATAATGGCAATTCTTTATTTTTAATGCAAAAATATATTATAATATTGCAGGAAATGTAACAGTGAACAAACTGTGTAAAAGTAAAAAAGTTTTTCTTGAGTCGAAAAGCAAATTTTTTATAATTGTTTGTTAGATGCGTTTTCTTGCCCCTCATTCCCCTGCACTATATCAGAAACTGTACCTTCATCAGTGATCAAGAGGATCTTCAGCAATCGTCATACACATTATGCATAAAATTAACGTTTATTTTAACAAAAAGTAATGCCATCTAAGTAGCTTAGATGATAAGAAGAACTATTTTGACAGTAAAGTGGAAAAATACATAAGCATGAAAAAACCATATTTTAATATCGGAACAATCTAAAAAAAGTGAATTCCACAATATCTTTAGTGAGCAAGAATATTTTTTTTATCTTAATATATATCAGAAAAAATGCTTATAAGTCCTAAGGTATATAATCCATGCATCTAGCAAGATATCCAGAAAATAAAAGTACGCAGTTACCTACGGTACCCATGGTTTCTGAAAAATCTTCCATGTCTCAATTCTGGTAACTTTTTTTGAGTAAGGGCTAAAATGATATTAAAATAATTTACTTTTTAATAATCAATAAAATAAATATATTCAGACATAGTACAAGCCTACTTTCTACAAGGTCCATCATGAGTTCGGCACATCATTAACTAGTCTATACTCAGAGAGGAACACATCTCCTAGAAAAGATAAAATTTTAAAATACAAAAATGATGGTCAAGGGACCTCAAAATTATTGTAGGAATGCATAAAAACTGCTAGACGAGATAAAAAACCTACCTTTGAACTGTCACCGATCTAATGTATATATTGTATAACACAAAAAAGAACACGGAATTTAACACCGCAAGCCTCCTCCTGTGCTTCCATTGGAATGTCATTTTCAACGTGAACTCTCTCGTCTAAACGAGTGATACATATTTATCGATGTGACGTCACTGTGAAAGCATAATTTCAAAAGGAAAAATCATGAAGGAAGAAAAAATGTGATTATAATCAATAATTAACCCAATTAAATTTTCAAGTAAAACATTTTATGTTTTAAAAAATTAGTGAATTGACTTAGATAATTGATTTAATTTCAAAAAAATGTTATACTTCAAGGGCAACCCAACCATTAAAACAAACATTAACTCAATTAAAAACATGTACAAAATGAATTATTAATATCCGATCTTAAACTACATAAATGCTGCAGCTAAGAGAATTACAATAAATCTGAATAATGCATTTCTTCCACAAGGAGATTGTTCGAATGAAAAGAATTCCCTTGACAATTTATCTCTAAATTGGAACATTTTTTTGCAGCATAACTTTGCACAACGGTTGAAGAAAAATTAAAAGAAACTGTGAGTGTTCTAATTGATGTGCCTTTATACAAGACGTATGAGGCTTTATTCGAATTTCATTACTTACTTAAAATGATTTTAAAAAATACGTTGAGCAATTAATTTGATATTTCTCTCATTACTCTAAATAATGTACACCATTCTTCAATGAAGGCAGAAATTTGTGGCACTCAAAGATAGGCAATGATCAAATGTGAAACAAAATATAGCAAACAGTAAGAAGGTTTTTCAAAGTCTATAAATTTTCAAATCTGCAATTTAAATAGGTAACGGGAGACATTGCGTTCTCTAGCCTCTTGAAGATCATCATTTTCTCCCATGATTTAAACTTACAGAAGACAGTTTTTACGTCAATATAACAACTTTTTTGATTAATTATGCTGATGCTTTGATTTGGGGTGGCACTAGATGTAAGATATGTAATAAGAATTTGGATAACAAATCAATCCAAAATAATAATTGTATTAAATAAATGATTCGGGCATGACGTCTGCTCTAAAGTAATATATAAGGAGGTAAAATTTATCGGCGATAAAACTAACCATGCCAATCAAAGCCGCGATCCCACAGGAAAAGACGGAGAGCTTATATGCAAGTGGGATGGATGAAAGTACAATATCTAACTTATTCTCGTGATACTAATACTGAAAACCTTTGAAAACAAAATTTTCAGACAATTGAGACAGAGAAAAAAAACTCAATCAAACCATAATAATATAATAACACGTTAAGTCATAAGATTCAATTGTTTACGGTAAGATATTAGCTTGTACACTGAAATGAATTTAAAAAGCTTTTTCTCAATATAGTGGAATTGCTGAACTTCTGCCTAAATTTATGCTATGTTACCCATGGGTAGCCAAATATTCTCCACTTTAAGTTTGCTGCAGCTTTGTGTTATTTAATGCGTTTATTTCGACGCTGTATTCATAAACTATAGCATACAATGCACAATTTAAAATTAAAACTAGGGAAGGCTAATCGAATGAAAATCTCGAATGAGAGGATAATTATAACCATCCACATATACAGTATGGTGCATCCAAATATAAAAGCGTGTACGACGAAAGCCAATACCTTATGAAGGATATTAGCAATAAAAATTAAACGATCGATTTTGAACGCAAACAATTAAAAAGCCTCATTATGTTCATTCCAGTTTAATATTCTCCGTCGGATTAACGCAACCAGCTGTCTCATTTACTCTCGAGCTCATTAAATTTGTATTATTTTGCATAAAATGACCATTAATTCACATTGTAACAATCCACTTGACTATCGAGAAATCTTTTACGGGAGGCGGCCGCTCTAGAATACGGATACACAGGCCCTCTCCGTATCTTACTCTGTTCCATCACACTGTAGAATGGAGAGGGACTATCTCACTTCAGGTCTGAGTTCTCCTTGCTAAGTCCCACTCCATCATCTTGACACCCTTGTCTTCGCAGTGCCGGGCCCCGCCTTTTCCCGAAGGGCAATTTCATTCCCATGGAAATCAGAATCACTTTATCAACTGCTCGCCATATCCCCTTCCCCCCATCGCGGCTTCTTTCTCGCATTCCAAAACTTTCTCTAGAGAGCGAAATTGAATGAAGAAAAAATGATTGGATTATCAGCGCATCTCATCTCGAGCAAATTTTTACCACTCATTCGATGATATAATCCCATCGATACACATAGGACATTCATTCAATGATTCTGCCAACTACTCAACTGCACCGTACACTTTTAATTTGTTATTAGGATAGTTTTCAAAATTAGCATCAATCGGAGGCAATGCAATGATATTAATACAAATTTGAGAAATACGAGAATTCCAACTATAAAACTGCATTTTGCTGGCGGAAAATATTTCAAAATGGAATGTGAAAGGCTTAACTGGAATGAATACATTTTATTAAAATAAACTAACGACTACATGAATCCTCAGAAAACGTGATATTACTTCGAGGTGTTAAGAGGGCAGATAACTGACAGAAAAAAAAATCCGGGATATTATTCAATGTAATTTCCCCGATGCATAGTCTTTTCGTCACTGAAAATGTTTCTTTGTTATTTCGATTACAACAGAAATTTTGACAATGGTATGAAATATGTCTAAAAATTAGAACTAAAATTGAAGAAAAATAAGAAAACTTATTATTTGGAAAAATTACAACCCCAACCATGGTCCTTCGTTAAACGGTTTAAGCAAGTCATTGACGAGCAATAACTTTTGCTTTTGTGAGAACAAGTGGTCTTAAGACATATAAGGATCATACTTTTCAACTGCCACTCACGAATACATAATAAATGAGAGACAGGTATGCATGATTATTACATGATAGGAGAGTAACAACGAGTATGGATTTTGAGAGCTAATTCAGACAAAAGCAGACCAAATACCTCTCTAATAATGGAATACAGACTACTTTGCGCGGACACATCTTGTAAAGGAGATGAAGCTAGGAAAAAATCACATTTAACTTTGTAGCTATGACGTAAATTGGCTTAACCCAACTTATTTATTTGGTTAACAGCAACGGAAAGTATAAAACAAAATTTTAAATACATTTTCCAAGCTTGTGAGATGTATAACATGAAATTTTGCAACAGCTTTCTTACAACCATAATTTCTTCAAAGTTTCACCGTACGTCTCGATTAAAGAACGCCAAATCAAATTCCCTATCGCATAACTACCGCTAGTCCCAACGGGTGAATACTCCTCCAACGAAAATCGTGTGTTAAGTTATGAAGTTAAACTGTCGTGTAGATACTATTTATTGCATCAGAAGTGACCTAATGAAGTCCTAATGCCAAAAAAGACCCGATTGCGAACATTTTCGAAATAAGGAAAGCTGGATAAAAATGTATCCTGCTCCAGAATCAATCCTGGGTCCCTATATATCAAGAAAAACTCCTATGTGCAAGAATTTAAATTTTTAAGTGTAGAATGAATGTAATTCGTAAAAAAAAATAGTTTATAGTACTTCCAGACATGATTTTCATTTGAAAACGTGCAATACGGATTATGGAGAGCGGCAAATATCAAAGATTAAAAATTATGGAGAGCGGCAAATATTAAAGATTAAAAATTATGAAACTTTAAAATCCGTAATCTAATTTTCTGTCCTCAGAAAGTTGTTTTCGACCATCTTTTTCAGCGCAGATTAATGTCATCACTTTGGGTGAGATACGTTTTATAAAAGAGGTAGTTTTGATAAATTATAGGTAGTTCACATGAATCATAATAAAATAACCAACACTAAAATGCAGCGTATTATTAACAGAATAATCTACTTAAATTGTATTTTTCATAAATACATGTACTTATTTACAGAAAAATGCATGACTTTGGAAAATTTTATACACTCAAGCATATAATCTATCCATTTGCTCGTAAAAATTTCAAAAATAATCTATTTACATAAGAGAAATTAAAAAATCTTGCTAGTTAGAACACTTGTAATTCGAGAACGGCTGCACCGATTTTAATGATTTTATGTTGCTTGGATTTATCTCATCCCCGGAAAACATATAGAACATTAAAAAATAGGAAAAGTTGACAAAAAAAATTCATCTTTTTCTTAGGGATATGTTTTTAGGAGTTAGTTATACAACAACAATTGATAAGTCGGTCAAAAGTATAAATTAAATTATCTGTTTTGTGTTTACCAATTTAATAACTGAAATTCGTAAAAAGATAACATTTCAATTGTAAAATATATTCAAAGTATTGAAATTGTATTTTTTTAATTTAATTCGAGCTAATTGTTAGCCCAGCTTGAGTTGACACCTCTCCAATCTCCAAGCGATTGTTGACAATCGGTAATGTCCGTGTTCCTTCCTCGTTCACATCACATTTCACATCCTCGGAATTTTTGGAAATTAGTTTCATCGGAAGGTGAGCTCATCAGCAAAGTGTTCCCGAATATGATCAACAAAAAATCGCAAATGGTTGATTGAGCGAGCAATTTTGACGGCCTAGAACGAAGATGTGGATGACTCAGACCTAGTAAATCAGGATCAAATAGCTGGTACTCTGCATGAATTCAAATCTTTTAACTTTGTAACAAAGGAAGACGAAGTCACCACCTATCTATCTGAATATTTAGAGTCCGTTGATGCACCTGTATTACTACAGCAGGATTTACAGCTAAAGGTAGGCTCTGTGATCATGATCTTTCGAAACCTAAACATATCCAACGGAGCGCGTTTGGTGATTAAAAAAACTGATAATGAATGTGAATCACGCGACTGTACTCAAAGAAAAATTCAAAGATGAGGAAGTTCTCATTCCGATGATTCCATGATCCCAACTTACATGCCCTTATGAGCTTAAACGAATTCCAGTTCGTGTTGCATTCGTGATGATGATTAAAAAATCACAAGGTCAATCTTTCATATGCTCATGAAAAACCCAAGATTTTATATGTAGTATGTTCACGAGTAGGTAAACCATCCGCTTAATCTCTGTCTTCGCTTCGCTATATTTATTTCGATTCATCCGCTTTATCTTGCGCCTAATGAAAAGAAACAAAAATTGTCATATATCAGAAGGTGCTTAACTCAAGAGATTGAACCCGAGTGTGTAGGTGCAGTGGTTCGTTTACGCAGTGCACTTCCCCGAACCGAGTTATAACTAGAGCGCCATGAGTATATGATATGGTAATGCTGCTCCCTTGGAGCTATTTTTACGAGATTTTGAGCGTCAGTCAAGTATCGGTCTAGCGTGGCGTAAACTTGCCCCAAGAACGGGTTTGACTTTATTAATTGCTTTATAAGACCACTGTGTCTTAAATTTCCTAAGTTAAAACATGAAATTTAGAAAATTCATTGAAAAAATCCGCATGTACATGCCTTGATCTACTTCCCTGGTGCAGTTTGAACAAAGAAAATATATTTCTATATGTATATACAAAAGTAGACAAGGTAATTTGTTCCTGTGAAAATGTAACTTCACTATGCTACGCTAAGATTTTCTTTGTAAAGAGTATTTTAAGTAACCGCAGATATATTTTCATCTAATTATTACAATATTCCTAAGATACTGGTATTGTGAAATAAAAATTGAGGATAAAATTTAAAGTTTTCTATAAAAATATGAAGAGGAGGTACTCTGTGAATCGATGACACAGACTTAACGAATGACGCTGAGATAATTACCTAGACATGAAATATAAGCAAGAAAAAACAAATTAATTCTTAAATGGTGCACTCTTTACACTGAAATTGGTAAGCATATGTATACTCGTACAAATAACGGCACACATGACGTCTAAGTTGGGAGGATAGTTGGCGGCTGAGGTCATTCTAGTCATCACTCACAGCGTTCCCATACCTTGTGTACCGTGAGTTGACTCATTAGCAAGGGAAGGGAAACTTTCAGCTGTAACTTGAATCTTATTTTGGAGAGGACCGCTGAAATTGTGTTTGAGAAGAGGCGACAAGGGAGCTGTGACGAAATAATTAAGCATTCGGAGGCTCGGGCGATTGTTTTCAGCGTTACCAAAATGTTTTAGGCTTAGCCTGCGGTCATAGTGGACATCAGAATGGTAAAACAGAGTTGAGTTGGCAATTTTAATGAGAGCTCACGTTGGGTCTCTAACCAATTGAATCGTTCCCCTATCAAATGGCGAGCATTCATTACTACAGCATCCAATTTCCGAGCAGGACTTGTAATTTTAATGTAAATGAGCTGCGCTGTAAATTTCGAATGCAGGTCTAAGGGAAGTAAAACGCCTGATCAAAATAGTCCGTTCATCTTGAAGTTCTTCCATGAACGCCACTGAATTTTCATGCGTTGGCCTGATGAAGACAATCGTCGAGGGACAAGTTGAAGGCAATAACGGAAAAGGTAGACCTCGAACAAAATATATGGAACAAGTAAAGAAGGATGTGAAAGAGAAGAAATACGAAGGTGTGAAAAGATTAGCTGATAGGAGAACTGAGTGGAGAGCTGCGTCAAACCAATCCTAGGATTGTTGACCAGCGATGATGATTATATTTTAAGATACCTTATGATATGAGAAAACATTAATGCGAGTGCGCCCCAGGCCAATACGCGAGATTTGCCATCCACACGTGAATCCATGCACGGCATATAAAAGTGGTGTATTATCACTCAACAGTTAAATATATTTTTTTAACTGCCAGTCTTTGACTAACCTTTAAGATATTGCTGATAGTGAGCGTATATTGAATGGAGAAAGTAATTGAAAGTTCCCCACACTAGGTTATTGGCATTCCAATGCTAAGATTAGAGATATTCTCGCAAATACACTATGATGAAGGTAAGGTGTTTGATGAAGGAGGGACCGAATGAAATAGGACATTTTTATGCCTAATGGGTACTTTAAAGGGAAAAAGTCTCACAACTAGCAATAAGGAAACTAAAACGATAAATCAAATTTTCCTATAAAAACAGCATTACTACATCAGTGTTTAAATATTCACTTGAAAAATTTTTTATATTAAATTGATGGCTTCTTTAAAAGTGGCCGTAAATGTTAATCTGTAATATAAATGTACTGGTTGATTCTACATATTCATGAGACTGTTTTTTTATACTGACTGCACTTAGAAACTCGAGAGGCAGTAAAAAATATCCTAGTTAGTCGGTAAAATGAAAATTTTACGAGAGAACAATCCATCTAAATGAAAATCTCGCAGCTCAAGCATAAAACAAGGGAATAAAAATTTAAATCCCCAACAGAGACAAGACAGCTGACTAAAGATGTAACATAATGAATAGGTGTCGCATTCCCACGATAATCACTGTCCCTCGCCAGTTTCTTATTCTCTATCCTACCCGTGAAGTCCTACATTTCTCGCCAAAAGATCTTTCAAATGTTAAGCTAGTGGATAGGCTTTCATTCACTAACTCGCCTATTGTTCTTTACAGCAGAATAAGTTTTAAGTAATGTCTCCATGGAAAATGTGGTACAATTTCATTTTTTAAATCACATACAAATGGCTTACGAAATATAAAATACGTACCATTGGCGAAACATGAGAAAGACGAAACATAAAATGACCATTAACGGTGCTGTACATAAAAAAAAGAAAAACATAACGTTGAAACTAAGTTCATATTAGAGAATCAAAGTGACCAGCAAACGAGATTTTAACTCAAATTTCCCTCTTGTATAAATACACCGTGTGAAAAAACAATTTATATACATTGAATTTGTGCACTTTAACTACATAATTCCCTTAGATAACAACACATTTATTAATATTTATTAGGCTGTAAGCCATAATTGGAAACGGTAACGTAGAAAAATAGGTAAAAGAAATTAATGCGATTGTTTTACATTTAAGGCAGCAGATATACTATTCGTCTGTTTAGATGTCATCCTAACATATTTATGCAATAACATGGTCAAGTGACACCAAGAAAACATTGAGAGGAAAAATATTGCATACGGCCTCCTCATGCGGGAAAATAAGGGTAATTGGGTGAAATCAACATTTACAATCAAAATCGAGCACAAGTAAGTTGAGCAAAGATAATATTTGACAACGTGATATTTTTTTATACCTCAGAGAAGATGCCTAAGTAAATATTTTCGATATATTTTTCTGTTTAACTATTTCAATTTACTTTTCAAATCAGTAAAAATTACCTGTGAGATTAGCAAATACTTCGGCTCTAAATTAAAGGAATGGCGACGAAATCATTATCCCAAGAAATGGAAAAAATACTATTCGTGTCAAAATAAATTTATAACAGCAATGTATTCGAAATTCAACTCATGTGTTAAAGCATTTCCACGCAGATGTAAATATGGATGCCACAAAAGATAAAATACGCTCGCGTAAACTCACTAATCTTAGTCAGTCCCTCTTTTTCCAATGCACTCTCCGTTAAAAAACTGGTCACATATCCTATCAGTTACACCACTCAGAGGACCCCTTAATAAAGAGATCTTGGTTTAAAGCATTGTTACAGTATTTTCCCTTACGCTGATATATCTTAGAGTTTACAACTGATTAAATAGAACAGGACGTGAAAATAAATGCTAAACTTCTAAGGTTTCTTGGATAAATATCCGTTACTTTGTTTTTTCAATAAAGCGATCCAGATTTAGATGATCAATCATCATCATCAGATTTAAAGTATTAGCTATTTATCTCTATTTATTTAAAAAAGAAAAAGAATAAGTAATACATATCTATTCAAGAAACCTACATAATTAAAAATGACCTTGTGAATAGTATTAAATTCACCAATTCATAACTATTTAGCTGATTACGAACAACATGCACGATGATCGATTTTCCTCCACATTTTAACTTCGTTTGGCTTAAATTTGTTGGCACCCTATATCGATATTTGGACTGGTGGTACTCTAATCTTTAACCCTTACATTCACTCATACCTCTTCTACGCATTTTCCACCAAAACGCCCACAGCGTTGCAGACAGGAATACATTCCGAACCAAGGTAAAAGAGAGCGAAGGCCTAAGTGAAATAGTGGTGAAACTCCCCAGAATATTGACATCCCCACCATACCGCAGCGGAGAATGGCAAGGGGCGAAAGGGATCGGGAAAAATGAGGAGGCGGAGTAGAGGTGGAGAGAAATGAGGATAAACTACGTGGGCGAGAAATCTCGCTGGGAACAATGGGATGAGCCGAAACGGGAAGAGGGAAATCCGGAGGCGGTAGGGGAGGACATAATATCCGTGGCCATGGGACAAGTACAAAAACCCTACGGCAACGGTCCTCCCCGGCCTAAAAATTGTTCGCACCTCCAAAAACGGCACCCCAGAAAATAGAATGAAACGTCCTGGCTTTTAATATAATTTCCTGCATTCCATCATTTGCGGTAGGCTCGGCTTTCACACCGTTTACTCCAATTTAACTTTTTATTCCATGCCACCGTTTACCATGCTCCAATTTCAGTGACTTTTAACTTTAAAATTATACGCTCAAGACTACGACCGGCAAATTTAAAATATTTTACCGACCGGCAAAATATTTTAAAATGGTGTTTTACAGTAATTATTCCAGTAATATATGATTAATTAATACAATACATTATATCCTGTATCTATCTGCATTGACATTGTGATACTCAAGCTGTAACATACTATAACATAAATTTCTTCATTGATATAAAAATAAGTGAAGCGTCAGTTATGAAAAAAGATTATATTTTCACGAATGTAAGACGAAGTGATCCCGCTCAACGCTTTCGCGAACTTCGTCGGAATGTTAGTAATTTGTACTGTACGATTTCATTGAATCGGCCATCAACTTTGATGAACACGTAATACAGATTATTAGAACTTGTTCTCGGTGCATATAGACGTGCATTGTGCATGTCAAAAGTATACAACTCAAAAAAGTTATAAATTTACATGACAGAACGAATTGATGCGATGAAACCACGTTAAAAATATTCCTTCACATTATTTATACGAGCAACGGTAATAAATATGCAAAAGAGAAATCCTCAATGTCAATAATGATTTTCAATGCGGTAAAATTTTCTATTTTACCTCTTCAGTTAAAAATCAATCCAAGCAGAATTTTTGAGAGACTCACCTCACGCGGAGCTAAGTTTAAATAGCAACAACGTTTCCATTATTCTTGATATATACTTTGGTACATATTTTCAATTTTTTAGCGCAAAAAAAGCATATTTGAATGAACCTAGTATGATGAATATATGAGAATCTTATCATCATATCGCCGAATAACTGCTCCACAGTCACCACCAAAAAAGTCGTGTTTGACTCTATGATGGAAAAACATCCACTTGACACCCCATAGACCTTGATCTTCTGGCTTTAATACACAAGAAGTGACGTAAGTAGTCAAGCCTATGATGAATTGACTAGTGAAATGTGGGACTGAAAGTACATAACCATTCGTAACGTACTATAAATGAACCTGATTTACTGACCCCATGCCGAGGAATCTCAGTTGGTTTATAGAGCCCGACACGTTTGCGTTATTCTCATCGTTGAAAAAATCACTTTCAAAGAGCTTCCTCAAAAAAAGTTGGGTTTAACTCATTGTTGGAAAAAAATCCAGTCAACACCTTATTGACCTCGATCTATTTACTTCAATACACATGAAAGGAGGCTAGTAGTCTCTGTTTACATTAACCTGAGGCATGTAAGACTGAAAGTACATAACCATATGCATAAACTGTGACATGAAATCCAACAGAAAGTTCACAACCTTTCGTGGAATAATATGAATTTACCTAAATTACTGACCCCAAGGTGAGGAATCTCAGTAGGTCTAAAAGTCCCGACACATTTTGCGTAATTCTCTCCGGAGGGAAAGAATCACTTTCAAAGAGCCTCCTTAATTGAGCGAAGGGAGAGAGGGACGCCGAGGGATAAAACGTGGAGGATTTTTCACCGGTGGCCATCCCCTGTGGGCAGGACACCGCCCCGGGGAAAATGGAGAGGCATTGTGAATCACCACCCCATTCCTCCTTTCGGATGCTTTCAGGCGCACAGCTCTCCGGGCAAAGGTTTTTAACTCCCACATGGACCCCGGATAAACAAATCGCTCTCCCGGGATTTGCTCTCACCCTCGGACTAAACCCATCCCCCACACGGACTGTCCAAAGCCTAACGCTGCCGCAACATCCCAGAATTCCTCCCGCAACCTCTGATGGCCCGAGGGCATAAAGGGAAAAGTTGCGGATGACTCCCTGAAGTTTCTGATCCTTCTCCTGTGTAACTGATTCGGCCATGCCTAAGAGCTTTTTATCCGTGCCACAGTGTACACTTGTTCTCATTTCCTTCTCGTTTCTTGCATTTATCCTTCTACAAAGTCAACATTTCTGTAAAATTTTCAGCGCCCAGAACACTTGCTCAAAGGTGCTCCCCTCACTCATTGTTTCAACATTGAAGGTTGGTTTCGATAGGTGAGGGTAGAGCTTACCCATAACGCCTTCCCTGAACCACGTCGAACTTGACGGATTTTGTTAGCCGGTGTTCGAATGCTTCACCCAGCATTCGAACCCGAGTCACTTCGTTCATCAGCCAAGCGCTCCACCCGCTAGGCTAACGCTTTATTCCTCAAAGGTGTGTTTATAAGGGGTTGATATACCTGTATAAATTTTTCGATGCTCAGTTCTGTCAAACAAAGAACTGGGAATCTCTAGGCTACGTCAGAGAGAAATAATCCGAATAGCGAATCATTATCTCTATTTACGTAAGGAAAACTAAAACTTTCATGAAAAACCTGCATGATTTTTTTTTCAAAAGTTTATCCTACCATGGAATACTACGATATCGAATTTCTGATCAATATTTGTACGCAAGGTGTAAGCTCACTCCAAAGCTTGCTATTTCACATTAAAAATATCCAACGCATTACTGATATATACATTTATATGTAGACCTTCAGAATTTTAGATCAAAATTCTGTTATTGTGCTGGTCATTTCAAAACTATCAAAACGTCACAAAGATATTCCATATGCAGTTATTTATAGGCATCGACTTCGAATATGACCTACAACTTTTGAGATTACTACAAAAACGGTTAAAATTCAATTAACAGGAATAGCACGGTAGTTTTTATGCTGTGATCATATCAACCGCATAAATTACGTGCCAGTTAAGCTATGGATCTGAGGCAGTGTCTGATCTCTGGTTTGGATATCTACTTTACGTTAAAAAATGAACATTTATACCTCACTGTATCGGAATGTGTTTCCTGCAGTGCATACTTGCAGATAACTCTACCGCAAGAAGCCAAGATTTTTATGGTACCTTGATAGAAAAATACACTAGTATTAAGGCAACCATTATAACTACATATACGAGCCCATGATGGATGGATATCACATAGCAATTAAGTACTCATCCATCTACCCGCTAAAATCAATCAGAAAACTTCTTGTAGCTGAGCAACTTTGCCAGATAGGAAATGGTAATTTCAATATGCTGCAAAATACAATGAATATATATGTGTATTGAATAATCTCGCGAGCGGCTTCTGAGTTACGTGAATTTGGCAAGTTAAAAGGATAATGATTTCCCTCCGATGAATTACGTATCTGAGATATGGTATAGTACATTGAGCAGGTGACCGTCAGGCCGTCGCGTCGTTGCGATCATTTGCACTGCGTGTGAAGAGCAGGAAGTAATAGTGGAAAGAATCCAGCGGTTGGTTCTAGCCTTGCCCCAGCAGAGAGCCAAAGGAGACCAATACCCAATGTCCTAATTGACATATGAAGTCTCTCTGTAAAAAGTTTATGTCATTCTCTAAAATTAAACTTATCATGAAAAATAAATTTGAATCTAAAATATCTCCATTAATGAAATCAAAATATTTGCATGGGTAGAAAGCTAAAAGGCTAACTACTCATTCGCTCAAGTTTTCGATGCTCAACTATTGACTACAGACACTCATATTGCAATTAAAAATTTCATAAACCTATTCCTCATAGATTTCATAGTTAAATCGATAGTACGAACCACTACATATGGTCTTATATTTTAGGATGATTACCATAGTTTGTAGGAGCCATTCTTACAATCGTAGTTTTCACAATTTCACTGTATTGCGATAATACTCTCTCAGCATAGTTTGGAAGCACTCGGTCCCACATGCTGTAGTGGCAACAAGGTTAATAAAATTTTTAAATACCGCCTTGGAAACAGGCACACTTTTTCGCGTAAACTAATCAGATGCATACAATAGAATTATTTCAACTCCGAAACTGAGTTAAAGGACCTTGTTCTCATACGGTCGAGCCGAATCATCTACATTCAGTTTCTGAATAAACTTTCCCTTTCGAATAACACCTCCTCCGTTTGTTTAATCCCAGTTGTTTCCTGAGGCAATTACTCACTCGTGGGAGTACAGAAGAATCCTCCGGCATGAAAAACTTCTCTCCAAGTAATCACCGCAATAATGTAGTGGGATCACAAATAACCTGAGATAAAGGGCTTTGCACCCTATTTAAACAAAGGTATTAGAGACTCCACAAACTCCTAAAATGTATATGTTCCTGATTAAAACTATGAAATTTAATTAAATTAGAATGATATCGATATTTGACACTCTTTAAAGGAATATGGCGAATTCGTCACCACGATGGAGAAGGTGAGAATTCAAGGGGTACAAGTGATTTTGTTTCTCAACAGATTTATGGCCACCCTTATCATTCCTTGGCCACCAAGTGTATATAAACTTGGTGGCCGAGGGAAATGAGTGAATGCGATGGTGGTTGGAAATGAGTGAGTCTTTGTTTTGTGTTGACATCTAGTGGAAAATTAAATACACCACCAAATATCTGGTTCATCTCTTTTGTTTTCTTCACCTTATTACTGTTCCTAGCTCTGTTTACAAAAAAATCACTTGGCTTCTCACCATCCCAACTAAGGTGATCAAATTAGAGCTGGATTTTAAGGTCTTCTAATCGAAATAAGATGAAAATTTGACTCATTTCACAACTCCTACGGCATGGAGAGTTTATGGGAACGATAATTCATGAAAGTCTGATGCTGATAATGAATTGAATTCAAATAATGGTTTGTTTCCTCAAAATAATGACTGAATGTATGAATCAAGGGATAAATGAAATATTACGGCCCAGTTTCCAGACCTAATGGGTGACCGCCCCGTTATTAATCTGAGTCGAATGACAAAAAATATGGGGCTGCAACACCAGTAATTACATTTAGTCCTGACCTCAAAATGAATGGGCGATTACATCACAGGTTTTGCGTATCAGTTAATCTTATTTTAATGCTTACCGATGAACTGCCGAGGTTAATGTTTACAAGGATATTTAATTCGAATAAAATGAATGCCCGCTGAAGCTGTAAAAATAGGTCAAATTATCATTGAAAGTTTTAATAAACGACTTCAATAAAACAATCAAATAAATTTATTGTTAATTCAATTGATTTTTTCGTAAGTAAAATTTTTATGTAATGACACACGTGCCTCGAGACTGTCAGTCAATTTCCTTTGCAACCGTGTTCACTAATTTTATAAACTGTCTTTACTTTGCTCTAATTAATAAAAAAAATATTTTTAGTTATTTTAGGGGAACGTACTAAGCATAGATTGGCCGGCAAAAAGTTACTCAAAATACTGCATTATATTTCGTCAGACTGACCCATGTTTCCACGATTAAAATTACGAATATATCTGCCATTCTGTCACCATGGTTTTACAGCACAATAATAGTAAATACACTGTAATAGTAATAATAATAAGAGTAATAATAACAATAATAATAGTAATAATATGCAGATACAGGATTCACTTCAATTGTACGTAAATTGCTTACACACACAATTTGAAATAACATAAAAAATTTAACTCATTTTCTTCTTGAGCTTACTTCTTTATTGTTTTGAGTACTATAGAAAAGGTTTAAAGATTTTCCACAAATACCTAGGTTCCTTTGATGCCACATTAATTTACATTATATTTTAAAGAATTTCTCTGGTATACGGTGAATAAAAATAATTATTTAGCCATAAAAAACAGAAACTGAACCTTAATAACAATTGTGAACATCCATATTTCAACTTAATGCCCTCACCTCTATCAATAGTT
The DNA here is from genome assembly GCF_921293095.1 of Ischnura elegans. Classification (NCBI taxonomy): domain Eukaryota; kingdom Metazoa; phylum Arthropoda; class Insecta; order Odonata; family Coenagrionidae; genus Ischnura; species Ischnura elegans. The sequence goes on from NC_060248.1 coordinate 84,097,965, forward strand.
ACAAAAATATATTTCAAAAAACACAAGAAAAAGCGTCATTTTTTTAAATTGCTCAAATATAGCATAAAAGTTTAGTAAATTTCAAGAGTAGAGGAAAACATCGCATTTAGTTAGAACTAATATTGTTTAATAAAAATATTCGATAAAAATAAAATTTCACTCCTTTGCAATTTTAGCCGTAACTAGTGACCGATAATCATTAAAAGAAAACGACCTTTAGAGATGCCAAATATGAAGCAATTAAAAGGTTTTTAAAAATAAAAAATTATGGCCAGCGCGGCAGTGACCTTCAAAATGTTACGAAACCCATTTTCAGATTCTCTGAGGTACTTTGTCACAATGAACTTTCATTTTTTCTCCGAGCATCAGTGAGCCACTTCCCCCAGGCATTCCAATTGCATTTCGTTTAAACCGCCTTTCAAAACCTCCTTGAGGCCCTCGCGTACCGAATGACCTGAAATATCACGTCCTATTCCCATCCTATGCGATCCGAATCTTCACTTCCACCTGAAACAACATGGAATAAAGGGAACAAGACGTTCCACTCGCGTTCCCTGTAACCTCAACTTTTTTCTTCTGAGGAGTTGAGGGCTCTTGAGGCACAACGGTATCCTCGGGGAATTGTTAGAAATTCCCTCGGATCAAATAGCACATACCCCCTCTGCGTGCACTACCTACACTCCTGTCTCTACGAATAGTTCAACACTCCAACTGTGATTCATGCTCGCCCTCAAACGAGATTAAACTCAATACGCGGAAACAGAGACTACCATAACACGAATAGGATAACATAGCGAGGTATATTATTTTTACAATGATCGCCCTCCCACCTACGAGGTTTTGGTTTTAATCTTGAAGATGGAAGGTTTTGCAAAGTATGTAGTAGGATTTAAAAATAGTGGGTATTGCATCAAGAAAAGCAAATCAACTTAGTCACTTCGGTTATTTGTAAAAATACTAAACAGGAAGCTATTCCGCTATAAAAGATCATTCATATGAAGCAACAGGGATAACTTCATATTAAGAGGTAATTATAACACAAAAAAGGGCTAAATATAATGACGATACACGAATTATTTCAAGAAAGTTTAGAATTTAAGTTTCACTCTCTAATATGTCCTCCAACAGAACAAAATAGGAACTCTATATGTTATGCTCGTAACGTAAATAAATATTCAACGCATACAGGTGATGTATTACAATCAGAGAAAAATAAGCTAAATAGCCGTAGGATGAGGAAAGGACTGAATACAGCTATTCAGAATAAAACCGAATAAAACGCAATTATATGGAACATGATGATGAGTGTCAGATTTTTTACCAAAATAAACTGGGGTCGTTATTGAATATTTTTCAATTCGGTCGACACATTAATATTCCCTTATTCATTACAACAAGTAAACAACACGAAAAATTTTTAAACTCTTGTCCTTAGAGCCACAATATTTTTTTTCATGAATTGGAAATTTTGTGGTGAAAATGTGAAAACAAAGCCTGATATTTTCTACACAGCAGAATAACCTTAGTGATAAAAAAAAGCTAGCTTGATTCATTATTTTACTAATTAGAATTAAAATTTCTCTTGATGACGCTCACATGCCATTATTAGGAGTACTTTGACAGAGCTAGTTAGCGAATATTTGGGGATACAGAGGTAACTTCTAATACCCAAGTGTTATACGAGGGCGTAAAGCAATCTCTCCAAAGTTGACCTAAGAAATGCAAGCGTTTTCACCAACTTAAGCAAAGCCGACAACTGGAATACTCATCATTGTCTTGATTATTGCTCCTACCTTCTTTAGTGCAGGAAAACTTGGTACTCCAATTGGCACATGCCCAAGGAACCCTGAGCATACATCATACGCCTCAGGGCTGGGAGAGATATGCAACCACGAGGGAGCACAATCCATATCAGACTCTGAGGAGTTGTTTGGAATTTCCTCGGATCAAATAGACGCCCTATTTACTCAATCCCTCTCCCTCCCTCGGATCTCATATCTCCGTTTCGCACACTTTAAGGATTCCGACTCCGATCCTAACTAGACCCTCGGATGAGATTTCTCAGGCGAGGCGACAATTGGAACCAGCGTCTCTCACTGAATGCCGCTGAAACGTCTCCAAGACTCAACTCCGGGCATTTGCCGATCGGCCACCTCTAGCTCCCGCATCAGAATTCCACCCTCCCCATATCTATGTCACGAAAGTTTGCGCCGACAGGCAACGCCGTTAATGGAGCATATAGGGGCTCGATGCTTCTCACATCTCTAACTCCTACGTCGCATTCCTCCCAACGTTCCAAACTCAACCTAACAAACACCTATGATCCGCGATTACGATAAACTACGAATTCTCCTGGCAATGCTCATCCACTAAGTATGTGACATACTTGCGTACTTACTGTCTTTTTTTCTTCACAGCTGCCTTTTCTGATACTTTATTATTTAGATTTCCACAAGTACAAGAACTTTAGATAACTATGGTAAGAATTTTTATAAGGACACATGAACATTATTGGTACTCTAAAAATGCCTCAACGCTTGCGATAAAGCAAAAAAATCTAACATTTCTCTGACACGTTTGATTTAAAATGAAAATCCTTGCATAACTTGCTAAGTTTTCTCTTGGTGACAGATTTAATTCATAAAAATGAACCTATATCCTTTACTTATGTACATTTTTCTTTGTTCTCCGTAGCTCCTCTTTGTATAATTCAATAAATTCCAGAATTCCGTGCGCTTGTGCGACCGGATATTTAAATTGTAGTATCAATCCAATTCCATCCTAGATTTTCAACCGCATCACGTATAATTAAACAGCTGAGTAAAAACTAAAAAGAATTAAATGACGTCTCAATAGCCTGGATACAGCTTTAGACTTCATGTTTTGTGCTTTTCGTCAACCTGTATGAGATATATTTACTAACAGTGGATGGTCATGTTGTACTCTGAGCAAGTCCACGAATCACCAAATTAGAGGATGATTGGAAACATGTGAAGGAGCTACGACATGATTACGACAGGAGTACATATGAGGTGAATACACTGACAAAGTTCAACTTTAATTTTGATATTTAAGAAGAGTAACAAAATCTAGTGATAGGGGGTCATCAATAGATCACACTAACCTTTACAATAAGATAAATATAATTAATACAGAAATGATGCAGTGAAATGACCATATTTGCAAATGAATTGGATGGATGAGGCAGATACTTTGTAGAGATCCATTATGAGATATGAAGTAAAACACTTTGCACCTTCCACATAAAAATTTATTGAACTACAGTCGACATGTTTCGCTGCACTGCAGCAGCTTTCAGTATTGATAATGCTGCAGTGCAGCGAACTGTCGACTGTAGTTCAATGAATTTTTATGTGGAAAGTGCAAAGTGTTTTACTTCATATCTCATATTTGCAACCTTGGAATCATTTTTATATTTTATCAGCACGATAATTACTGTATCTGCGTCATCAATTTTTATGTGATATTGAAGGCACAGTATTTGTAATGCCGTTAAAAATTTAACATCATTCCTCAAGGCAATAACAAACGTTTCGTTACACAAAATTACATCACTTATTTCATTGGAGGTATTATGATTTTCAGGGTTTTTTTTTACAATTAATTAACATACAAAAATATATACTGCTACATGTTTTCTCCTATGACATAGCAAACTCTTTGGAATTTGATAATGTCCAATTGTTCCAACAATCACTATATTTTAATTGAGGCGAATATGAAAATCTAATAATATCCGAATTTTCGAAACCAAATATTCGAATTTTAATCCGAAATTGGCATTTTTTAAGTAAGCAAACGCTCAAAACTTTTCCTTGAAACGAAGCTATACACGTTTTTTTCTTGTCATTAATTCCAAAATTATTAGTGATATATGAAGCTCATAACCAGTTCCGGCACATCAAACGTTCCAGCAGGCTAATTTTATGGCTCTATAAATACAAATAAATTTATCAGCGCATAAGCTTTTTAAATACAAATGGGAGAGACGGAAAAAAATGTGTAGCGAGTCAATACCACGTGGAAAAAAAACAAAGGTAATTATAAAATATCGGAAACACAAATTCTGGATTTAGGCAATAAAATATTCACTCATAGACAAATGAAATGGAACCCTTGAAAACAAAAAATTCGATTATACAATACATCGGTTGATGTCTCATTGATTTTCCTAATTTGCACTTTTAGTGTACAAACTAAGGCTATTTGTTAGAAAAAGTGTATTTTCCTCCCAATAATTTCATTAACCTAAATGATAAAGATAAAAATTACATTAGAATTCACTGCATATGCTTTCTACATATATTTAATTTAATGATATATGAGAGTTTCCAGCCAAATTTTCGTTGAATAGATCCTAATTTTTATCCAATATGCATTCATAATAATTACGATCTTAGCCTAAGTTACCATTAACACACTTCGTTTGTGATGTCACGGAGAATGGCGATTTAACTCAACATTTCTTGGCATACTCGGCCCGTATAAGGAAATTAAAATTTATTTTTTTTCTGCTTGAGTAAGTAGATTTAATTTATTATACATTCATAACTTTAAAATACTTGAAATTCTTTAGCAATGAAAATTTAAGTATCTCACGTATGAATTATTATCCTGCGAAAGCTCAGAGGACAAGATAAATAGAAGTAGGAACCTAAAATTTCGCCCCGTCGTTACAAAAAAAACAACAGATCAAGAACGTTTCGTCTATACATTTATTATTCCAGGAATACCCATGTTAAAACACGAGTTCATATAATCCTGGAGCAATCACGTTCAAAAATCGATAGGGCTCATAACCCTCTTATTCTTAAGTCCAATTGTTAATTATTTAGCTCCTAAATAAACGTTAACAGTAAATTTAAATAAAAATTAATCGCTGCTTCACTTTCACGCGATTATCTATCAATTTCATGCTTTGGTTGCTAAGTTATTTTCATTCTCACTGATAAGCAGGAGTTCCTTTACAATAAAGCTTTCATGGAGCAAAAATATTCATCCCGATAAAGACGTAAAAGGCAGTCATAATTTTTTTTTCGATTATTTACTGCATATAAGGCAAAAATTTCTAATTTTCGCTGTGGATGAAGAAATCTGGTCAGTCAAAACCGAGAATTCGTCTATCGACATTTTCCGAAGTTTTGATTAATTGAGAGAACTTTTCTCAGAAGCCTTAGAGAAAAATTTTCTTAGACTTTAATGAATCAAGAAATGATTTTTTTCAGGAAAGTACTGTAAGTTCTTCCAAATAATATTTATATCCTCCAGTGGGAACCCATTATTTTATCAATAAAAAATAGCAATAAAATGGGCAATCAGGACACTCAATTCAAATTTTCACGTTTTGCTATCTCAGATTTTTCCTCCTACTATCTTGGCACCGTATTATCAAGGAACTTCCAGCTATTCATTATTAACTTCATTGTTATCAAAATCATCTCTAACTAATAAACGGTCTGATAACTAATGAACAAGAAAGCGAAAATCCAAATTTCTCGATTCAACGCATATTTTCTGAAGTCACATAGTGCTACACAACGACAAATCTGGCATTTTTTCTAAAAATAAAATTCAAGAATAAAGGAGTCAAATATTCCCGGATTACTATTCATTAACATTATTGAAACCCTATCGTTGGCCTCCCACGGTTTGTTAAATTTATTGGTAACTCAGGGGCTTTTTACCAGATAATAGACTTAATACCCGATAAAAAATCGTGAAAAAGACTCTCTGACCTTAAAATTGGCCTTTTGGCTAAAATCAGAACTGAGCCTGCACTCTAAGTAAAGCTACAATGCCAGCATCCCAGAAATACTTCACGGTGTACCAAGCGCAAAATATACGGGCTTAACAACGTGACAATCCTCTCAAATTATCACACCCGCGTCGCAGCCACGATTCTCACAGCATCTACTCCTTCGCCCTCCACCCCAATTTTATCCCAGCACCGCACATCATCAAGGAACTCTGCCCAGTTAGGCATTACTTCCGTCGCGACTGAGGGACGACTAGCGCGGAAACATAGAGAGGAAATCCTCTGAGAGAGGGGCGCGCGAAAACTATTTCTCCACGTACGTACAAGGGGGCTAGATTTGCAGCTAGCGTAATGAGGGCGGAAGCGAAAACTGGGCGGGACACAGAGGACGACCCAACGGAGGAAGCAGGGAACCCAAGGCACCACTGCAAGTGGAAACCAACCCCCCCCCCCCCCCCGACGATCTCCACCCGCTTCATCACCGAGCGCGGGGCGGTCCAAGCAAACAGGGCGCCAGTTCATCTGGCCTTCCGGAGCAAACACGGCAAAGGGGGACGCTTGGGCGGTGCGGTGGTCTACACGAAAGCTCACTCCCGGATGGTGGCGAAAATCTCGGGGCGGGTGGGGCGACCACGCCCACTCTGTACACACCCGGGAATCGCCATGCAAATTCGGAAGACCACCCCACTCGCCCTTCGAGCGGTAGTCACCGCAGCGCTTGGCTGGGCGGGATAGAGAAAAAAAATACGTTACCTCAACGGACGTATCTATTTCGCTTCCTCGGAAATAAAAACATTTTTTTTTTTCAATTTATACCACCAATGCCATTTCAATACTCAGTTTTAACCCACTTCCCGATTAGCTAACAAACTGAAATTTTCAGGATAAATCAGAACCAGGTGACATACAATATTCCAACATTTTACTACGGTTTTTAATGCATCTATATTGTTATACAGAATTTAATGTTAAATATGGAGATTAGTTCAAAAAATTTGGCCACGAAATCTGATGGTGACGCTGCAATCATATAGAGGATCGAGACTGATAGCTAAAAATTTTTTACATCGTAGCTCACTGAAAAATTGGTTGAACAAAAATGTACTCGTATTCTTTTTAGCTCGTAATAAAAACACTGTTTTAATGCAAATTTATTTTTAAATTGTATTATTATTTGCCCTTTTTTGGGTAAAAAAAGGTGAAAAAATAATTTCTTTCTGAAGGATGAAAAAGGTATTGTCAGATCGAGTGGCAGCCATCGCGGTGCCGATCACGGAGAGGGAAATACGCATAAAAACTTCCTCTTAGATTATATCTATCCCGATTGCTCCAAAATAAATGAGCAATTTTTGTATTCCAGTGCACTAGTGGTAACGTTTTCCACATCGTAAGGTATTCCACACTTTCTGTGGACCTATTTGGGTCTCACCACCTCAAAAATGTGGGTGACTCAATCCCTTGGTTGGAACGGTGGTCCCCTCAATGAGCATGGCCGGCAAAGAAAGATATGATTTAACCTCTCCTAAGTATCCTCTATAATCCTCTATATGAAACTTCATAGCTACAGCTAACAACATTATTAACCAGCGATAGTGTGTTAGGCACTACGCTGACTTAGATTTTACATGAAATAACAGGTTGAAAGAATGCAATGGAATAATTTTTACATTTTAATGGAAATTATTTACGTATATTTTGATATTCCTTTACACCATCGAAACACTGTGGTTACAATACCGTCAATTTTGGAGAGGAGAAGATGTATTAACTCTTTGAATAATATAAAAAAAATTAGCTGACCCGGCAAGCGTTTTTTGCCATATAAATTATTTCTAGTAAATATTTTGGTGGTCAAATAAAAAATAACTAACTTATTGTAAGTGTGTGGGGATGTGGTATATGACTGAAAGAGGAAGATGCTGTGAACGATGTTCACCTGTACAAAACAATAAACATTCGTTTTTTAATTCATTGTACTTTTGTTATCTTTTATAGATATAAAAGAGGATGTCTGTTTGTCAACCAAAGTTAGTTCGTAGGTGCATCTCATGCTCCCAAATCACGTAGTGCTACTTTTGGTTTTGCCCGACGCGTCCTTTGCGTCCTTATTCCATTACCATTAGTTACGTCACGTCATGCAACTTCTGTAGTAGCTAATCCTGCTGGGTAGACAAAACCCTTGACACGGTCTGGTAAAACATAATTAAAAGGATTCTACTCTTAACTGTTAATACTCTTGGTGCAAAACTTTTTTCTAGGGTATGCGTAAGTTCATCCCGTGCGCGATATACAGAAATCATTGTTATCCATTTTTTGCAGATATATATATGTATACCATAATCAGACCTGCTTTGTTCTTTTACCTATAAATCCTGACATGTGACTATGAATTCCCAATTACAAGTTTCCCGCTTCTCTGGGTACTACACTCCCCGAGCAACACCAGGTTACCTGCTAGTAATCTATAAATATCAAATGACATCTCTATCACAAATTATGCCTATGGAAGAAAACGTTATCAGCCTCTTAGTTCAATGGAGTGTACGATATTTTTAGTGAATCTATCTTTAGCCCAAACAAACAAACTGGATTGTTTACCCACGCGTGAACATGCCACGTATAATTGTCCGTATGAAGATCACGGTGAGCCTCAAAGCCACAAAAAGACATCGTTTGGCCTTGAGGCTTGTCATTGCGAATGCCAATCTAATTTGAAATTGAACCTGTTTGTATTCAACTGGCATCTCCGCCGTAATAATAGGGATTCGTGGTAATAATACATCTCCTTATAATATGCCATTCATAATTTATGGTGACAAAAAGAGATTTCAAACGACATAAACAATACAGACGGTCTTCAAGGGGACAGTAAGCCAAAAACGCTAATATTTCAGCTTTTTTGGATGATTTTTCTCTAAATTCACCGTAAATCACATGGAAAACGAAATTCGAATGCAAAAATAAGAATTCATTCTTGTTTTTCTTTATAATGGTATATATTTCAACTGTATGTGTCCATTATCACTAATTTAAATATGCAAAAGAATAAAAGGTCTGCGGTCATTAAAAACGAACTTTACTTGTATTTCTAATGGAAATGACTCAGGGCCCATTCCAGGACCTCATGGGCCCTGAAGAAAAATGAAAAATAGAGTACAACATATTCTCAGCCCTACTGAACACACTGAACACCAAATTTCATAGGAATTGGTCTAGCCGTTTTGGAGGAGTTTGGAAACATAAAACCGTGACACGAGAATTTTATATATTAGATATAGAATATTTTTAACTCGTGAAAGTAAAGTTTCTTTTGAACGAATCATGTAGGTCAGAGAGTAAGCACAATACTAATGATAACGGAAGTGACTGCTCCGATAGATAGGCGGCAATGATGTTCTAGTTTACAAGCAGCATATTTGGGATTGCAGTATGCATTTCAAAAAAATTTCTAACTCAACCCACATAAATTCATGCCTATCAAAAAGGTAGGCATATCAATCCCAAAGAAAATAAAAAACATTGGTCGGTCGTCTATGAAAATTGATGGCTCATCGTTAGCAGAAAGTTAATTCCATCCCAGTAAACTTATGGCATCATTATTTTCGCAATATTCAGGTTGGAAAATCATACCGTGAAAGTCCATTCCAATTTATGTCAAGAGCTTGGAAACACGAATTTTAAAAAAATTAGAAATATGATCGCTATTTTGGCATCGTGTAATTTATACTTCTCTTCATGGATATCGCATTGCCAACATTATAACTGATTACAGCTAAAATTAATCACGCATTAACCATAATCATTTCATTCTCCAATTTTAAAGGTCAGGCTTAGATTAATTTACCATAAGCCGTTTGAACATACCGCGATCAACACTCCCGCTGTTATGTGAGCACCAAATAAAATTATTGATTCACCGTTGGATATTCATTGTTATTTGGAGAATAAAAGCCAAATAATGGATTTAGCAATATAAAGGTGCATTAAAATAAGCATTTCACGCAAGAGGCAAACTTAACATATTCAAGCAATCAGTGATCAAAATCAAAACCTTATCAAATACAAACTTCCTTTAAAATAGCAATGCAGTGTTTTTAGGAACTGTAACTTAAATGGTAACGAAATGAAAATGAACGTCTTTGAGTAGGTCAGCTATCACGCATTATTTCGAGAAGAGGTTATAATAAATCATTATTACTATTTCAATTTAATTTCAATTGACCTTTCATCGTTTTTTGTTTCAATCCCCTTGCCAAAAACATTATAGAAATAGGAAATTTCAACAATCTACATAATATTGGCTACCTTTCGACTTATTTCATCATTTTGGACGCTAATCTCTTAATGAATGTGTGGCATATAAGACTATCAATAATATCTACTTATTAAGCCATCACAGTTTTAGTCCCTAAAAATAAATTCATCAAACAAAAAAATGCCAAGATCAGCACTATGACTTCAATGACTGACTATAGAAAAAAAGCGCTTCATTTCAACACATGAAAGACTTTTTGAACTATAAATATTCAATGAACCGCTCCATACAGTGTAAGAATCAGGAAAAAGGAAAGGGGAAAGAGGATCCTCAATTTTTTTGGGAGCATGAAAAGTTACCCTTGACGGCTCAATTGAATACTTTTGAATTTTTCCTATCGATTCCGACGCATAAAAATCTATACTATTAAAATACTCCAAAATCTATGGTCCTTTCGGACGCACGCGAGGAAGAAAACCCTGATCCTTAGAAGGAGCGTAGAGGTGGCGCACGGGATTGCGGTAGGTTTTTAACTCACGAAAAGTATAATGGCTCATCTCCTCAAACATAACGGAGAGTTTAGAGTTTAGGACTCTTCCTTAAGCGCTCAACCACGACAACACAGTCAAAACAAGCTATCAATTCCAACTCATCCTAAGGACGTTTTGCTTAAGACGTATACTGCTTCCATAAAATATAAGAAGGTATACTTTTTTATATTGTAAATGACATCTTCAATTTTCAAAATTATAATTTTATTGACCAGTAGGTAAATTAAATGATGAATGTTTTTTTGAATTAATAATAATTCCATTTTTAAGAGGGGATAAATGTTTCTTCACTCCATTGCCGTTTTCACTGCATTTACAGCTTTTATTACCAAAAGGTAGTATGGCGAGTTCCCAGCGCACCATTGTACGAAATTTATAGATTTAAATGCTTTTTGTTTCGAAAAAAGTGTTTGTCTTGAGTCTTCGTCTTTATCTACCTATGAGTATTTACATTTCAACGGCAAAATTTCTTACGCTAATTACACAAATGCGGCAGCAATGCGGTCGCAATCAATAAGCACTTTGCGGTTTTCTACAATAAATTCCCATTGCTAGTAAAGTGAGAAGAAACCTCTTCTGTGAACTGCAGTTGGTATTGAACAGTAAACAATTATATTTTTGATATTTTTAAGAAAACCTCATTTACTTCATTTCCTTCGTATAATAAATCTTCCTCCACGCTCCGGGTAAGTGTATCATTTATGAGTAGGATGCAATGGAGACAGAATATTTCATTTATTTATTTTTATTTGAAAATATATTCCGCCCTCAAGCCACGGAAATTAACAAGACCCGTGGCTCTGGGCATTAATTAAGTCACCCTGCCTCTCTTCACGTTGTCATTTCCATGAGCATGGCCATATATCAAAGTCCTCTTTCAAACTGTCATTCAATCGGAGTGAGCTCTCGCACACACAAAGGAGAAAGTTGACATTTGGATAATTTTGGAGTCCACATCAACGTCGAACGCAACAATGGCTCATTTTCCTGCCTCTCCCACATTTATTCAGTCTCCAAACCTTACGCCGGAATCATCTTCCGGAAATGACTCCCTTTAAATACCCTTTCCGTGTTCGAGATATTTTTTTTGTTTTCAAAATTAGAAAGTCCCGGGCAGGGAATTTATTTCATTTGAAATATACCCTCATTAGTGGCTGTTTTGTATTTTGAAATTTTGAAAATTATCGCATTCGGTGAGCTGCTGGATCTTCAAATGAATCGCTCAAAGAATCATTCATTGCCGTTGGCAAAAGAAATTACACGATGTAAATGAGTAGTTCCCGTCGAAGTGAGCCCTTAAAGTGAGCGACCACTTGCGTGCCTTTAGCGGTCACCCGTTGAACTTCAAAATACTGCCTATACTTGGCTATATCTGTGACGTCACCAGATTTGGAGTCAAAATTTATAAATAAATATTAACACTTCTGAGGTGCTGGGGGAAAAATTCTACGGTTTGTGAAACCTCAGAAGCGTAACATTGCGAGATGCTGGCATAATCGCCTGTCAGTATTTGTCTACACCAATCTCAAATTCTAAAATCTTTTCTCTGTGATTTCTTATGTGCAAAATTTCTACACAGACGTCGATGTAAAGGTAAATTTTGACAGAGGTCCACTCTATGGACCCTAAGCAAGTAATTCGTCACGGAAAAAGGCAATACACATCCGGTCTAGTTATGATGTGATGCATTCTCTTAATTTCATGGTTATTTCTAAGGCTTACTGTATCACTCCCTTAATTTTTCAACCTGAACGTTGCTATTGATAGGTGAGGGTAAAGCTCACCATAGAATCAGCAATAGGGCTTGTGTAGCATAAGATCATGATAAATTTTCATGAAATAAGGTCATGCCATTGTTAAAAACGCATTAAAACGTACAGGTTAGTGGCAAAGGATACATTTGCTTTCATGAAATAATTGTTCCTTAATAATCTAGTAATGTACTCTTAGGTCGGCTAAATAACTCCTCAAACTATAGCAATGTTCACTTCCACACCATAATCTTACACTATCCATCTTATTACGTTGAAAAAGGATATTATAGCCTTATAAAAACACTATAAACTATAAAAATCTTAGAAATTCAAAAAATAAGGTAGTGCCAAATTGCCATCAACATTAACTGTACGATTTTTCCCGTAAACTAAGCAGCGTAATTTTTCAGTCTCTTCTACAAATTAGTCTTTTTTACTTTCGCTTCGAATGGTTACTTATTACGCTTTCTTGAGAAACAAAAACAAATTATACGAATACATTGGCTGATAAGTTGTTGCTATAGATCAATAAGAAAACTATTAAAAGTGGAGAAGAGCACTGATTATCACGCGGGCTCACACAATCGAGAGAGATGGAAGAGAAAATGTAATTAAAACATATTAAAATGAAAATAATCGCTGAATATGGTACGAAGAGAGAACACCTTTTACTTAGAGAAAAAAAATAAGATGACCCACAAATTGAACGGAGCAAGCTACACAGACGAGAACAAAAGAGCAGAGGGAGGGAGATACATCCCCTGGAGATACAACCCCCCAGAGCAAACGGCCTGTGATAATGAATACGGTCAACGCATTGATGTGCAGCAATCAAAACGGTGCAGGGTAGAACTAGGACGTGACGACATTCATTTCATCACGTCCAAAACATGACAATCTTTCGCAGCAACTTTAATGTCCATCACGCAACACCTGAGTCAACGTAATTTACCCAGAAACAGTTGTCCACTGCCTTTAATATCGCACATCTTCATGCATTAACCCATCTGCATCCATTTTTTTACGTACGTCGTGCTGGCGATGTCACCCCATCATCCCGCTTAGGTAAACATGACTCTCTCGCGACGGTGAAAACGCGTGAAGCGTGTTTCTCCGCAGATGGGGACAACACATGAAGGCAGCGGGGCGCGACGCGATGTCTCGCCCCACACTAACGTCCACATTTTGAATCTGGGTCACATCTCATGGTACGGTGAATTTTGGTTGGAACTCATTCCTCGCACTTCTCACCGCCCTGGAGGAATCCATTACCCCTACCCAAAAATTAGAGGCAGCCTTGACTGCGACGGTGTGTTTAACCGCAAACAACACCAAACTTGACTCGTGATTAAAGTAGTCTCAACGTGGGGGAAATAGGTGGAACATTTTCTGAAAATCTAAATTTCTAAAATCACAATACTTGCCACCAACGATGTGTAGTGTTTGCTAAACTACGTAATGAAATGCGGATTTACTGGATCAGGGGCTTTACTTGCTTTCTGTTGCTTTCTCATGGACCTCAAAGTAGCAGATTTCCATGGCAGCTACCCCTTGATCCAAATTTTATATAGTGTATTTAATGCTGCAAACTCATTTTTATATCATTAGAAATGCAAGTAGTCTGCAGAGTAATCTGTGACTCGGATTAACCTCACTCATTAGAATCTAAATAAGGATTCATTTCCTACTTAGAGTTTTCAAAAAATCTCTTTCTCGGAACAGTGAACACGAAACTGTATGCAACAGTTTTTATTCCTCATTTAACTTAACATTAGAATCTCTTTCACCGTAACTTGCTCTTTTCAAAGCAAGCGAAAGAGCAATTATCAGTTACTTATCAATGGACAAGTTTCTGTGAATACCTCTAGTGTCGCAAAGTTTAAGCAACGCAGATAAATATTCCATTACTATGGCACCTTCATAATACCCAAATTATCTCCAACAACCTAGCCTTTGATCACCGAAAATCTCTTTAGGTATAGGCATAAAAAATATCAAATAGCCTCATGCCGCTTTAGCAGTTGATGGAATCGTCTCTGAGCAATGAATATTTTGAAACTAAGGATGAGGCATTAAGGAAATATCAATAGCGTTTAATTTAACTATTTTACTATTTTATGTGAGATATAAAAGAAATTGTAACTAGTTAATCAATATTTATATATGGAGAATCAAATGTTTACGAACATGTCTCTTCATGACGATGTCACGGAATGAATCATAAAATTTTTTAGTCTTGTATTTAATAATGGAGTAATTCATAAGGCGTAAGAGACCTGAGTTCATATACCCAGGCGTCACGTTTACTCCACTTCTAAAGGTTTAAAAATTTTTGCAGATAAAACTTGCACTACCCTAAGGATCCCCATGCATACTATCATTCCCATTTTATAATACTTCAGGCCGTGGTCTTCGGTAATCTTCTTATTAATAGCATGTTAATATCGTCGGAAGGACGCCATCAATATCTTTCATACCTCCGTTATTTATTTTCTAACGATTCATATCGAAGCAAATGACCCCAGTATACGTGCATTGTACCAAACAATCAAGGAACTCGCAGAGTATATCTTGATCGTATTGGAGTGCTGTATACGGATTTGGCACTTTGTTGACGTTACAAGACGAGATAATAAACATCTAATCACAGCGAACAACTTGACTTTCATGCTTCAAACAACGACCTTTGAAAACTTATTCAACATATTAAGATGCGAAAAGCAATTTATGAAATATTTTCGAACCATAGATATCTGCTCTTTAACAACTGACTACCTTTTTAAGCAAAACAAGAAATTTCTTACCACACAGAACTCCAAAGCTGCATATATATCATGATGAAGCCATTATGACCAGCATGGGACGATTAAAAGAAGTACAGAGAAGTGAAGGCATTCAGCGCTCATATCGGCGCTTCTTTCACATTTCATAAAGTAGATGGTAGCACTTCAACTGTAAGTAACATTCATTTTGCTTGGTTAATCAAATACATAATAATATAGTCTCATTTCATCCTTACGTACTTACCATTTCCTCTTCATTAACGTGAAGCCAGGTCATTTCGCTACCCTGAAGGATCTCCGCGTTATGATGACTCGTATCTGAGAGAAACCTTTTCCTTGGGACTCCCACTCCCCTAAATTAAACAAGAAGTTCCATAAATTATGAGATGAAAGCGAGGTTGTTGTTTAAATGATAAATATATGAATTAAAATTTCCCTCGATGTTCTTAAATTAAAGAAAAAACTCAAATAAACTTCAGGAAAGCTCAAACACATTTAATGAAAAACTGAAATTTTTAGCTTCCACCATGCTGGAGTGTAAATTAATCCCGTTATTTAATAGATTCCAAGAAATCCAGGGGAAAAATTACTGAAATTTAGAAATACAGGAAATAATTTTCGGACTTAATTAAATATTGAAAAAATATAACAAAAAATTCATCACTAAAGGAAATGAAATGTTATTCCAAAAACCAAATAATATAAAAAATACACAGAAATAGCGGAGCTACCGTCCTTCAAACGCGAAAGCAATTTCCTCACCACACTTCAAGCACTTCAGTTTCCTTCCGATTAAAATAAGGCTGATGAATAACCCAACAAAACGCACATTCATATAAATTCAACGAAATCATTTTAATAAAATATCTACAGTAACAATAATTCAACCATAATATGTCCGTTAACAACTCATCAAGCACAGCGGTCCTCAAAAGAGTAAATCTTTTCCTTTTCCCGGCGAAACAGATCCATACAAAAGGAAAAAATGGGCTCGTTGGAAAAGTTTGATATTAAATCTCAACCACAACGCACTAACTACAATATTTGAACACTCAGTTTCGACGTGGTGTGTGCACAGCCAGTTCTCACGCAGGTCAGGAGAAGATCAACGAGAGGAAGAATGGTCCTCTTCCTCCGTCATCGCTTTCCTGTGGTCCATTGTGGCGTTTTCGTTGCGATGTTCCCATCAGTCCCCGCTTACCTCACAGAAAAACATGAAGCTACGCTCCCTTGAATATGATATTGCTTTGCGTTGCCACAGACCCCGTTTTCATGGAAAATGCAACAATATAGTACTAACGGGAGAAGAGTTTACCTTCTTCTTAAGTATGACGTGAATTTAGTTGCATCCAATGTATCGGTTACCGTAAATAAACATGCCGTTTACTGCCGGCATTATTTTTATCAAATCGTGAGGGATATCTAATGGCTTTCATCAATTACCTGGATAAAATGCTACCTAAAATTACGAATACTTGTCCTTCCAATACCGTACAAACTGAGGGAATTCCCTTCAGGATTCACATGGGACATATGAATTCGAAGGCAAAATTCATTCAATACTCGTGAATATCCCGGTGATGAGTACAGATTTGCAGGCTCATTCTTCAATTAATTTTCATCTGAACGTTTTCGTACTGTTTTAAACACCGTGGGAAGTTTAGGTCTGTTTTATAGCTATTGCAAACAACATGTTTATATTCTAACACTACTCAATTACTTCATATTTAAATGTGAATATTTGTTGTCCTCAATTATTTTTATTCCAGTTGGTTATATTATTTCTGAATACCATGATGCCTACTTTAAATGAATCATCTCAGTCAATACATCCAAACTTTGTAATATGCTGAAGTCAAACCACCTCGGCAAATAAAATTGATAGTATCAAGTTTCATACATAAGATGATTTCAATTGAATTTTCCAAAATTAATATTTTATTGAAATCAGAATTATATCTGGATCAGTTACAACATACCCAGCGATCGGATGTTACCCTCACATAAGAAGGTATTTTATGACTAGTAGGCACCACGACTAAATTTTCTTCGACCGAAAACCGGGTCGGGCTAAGACAGTCAAGAAGATTTATTTGCCATTTTATATACGTATCTAGTGAAAAACACTATAATGAGAATGGGCACGTGAGCTTCCATCGAATTCCTTAAATGCATGATACTCGGATCTTAGAAGCATGTGCTTCAAGAAATTTTTTTTTTTCACATTCAAAAATGGACTGAGATTTCTCATTCTCCGTGATATAAGTCGTAACTAGATGTACATTGTACACGGTACAACCTTAAGTTATCAACAGTTAAAACACGTGAAAGCTAGTTGGGTGCAAATTTATCGCTTTCTGACTTATCATGAACGACTTTAAGAGCAATCTCTTAACCCCATACAAATAGACTTGGTCTTACATAGCCTTGTATACATGGGAACATTTTCTTGTCAACAAGGAAAGAGGACCTCAAAAATCGCTCACGAAAGAGGAGTAGACCCAAAGTTTTTCCAAAACTTCGAGACAGAGTGGCCTCAGTTAAATTTAAAAATCCCTTCTCAATATCATCAGCTTCAACTGATTAATCCGGCATACCTGAATCGGGTTTCATTCAGCTCGAAGGCAAAAGCATTGAAGTGCTTTCATGGAAGATCGCCTTCGTGGTCTGCGGGCAACGCAAAACAGGGCTCACGAGAACGTAGCTTGAAAACCTTGAGCACGTATCACAGAACCTCGCATTTGCTTCTGTCCAAGGCGTCATGCAGGTTGTCCACAACCATCGGCGATCCGTGGTGGCGGTTCATGCCGAAACTGGACCCGGCTGCTTCCTTGCTCCGACCACAGCCAGGGACACCGGTCATTACCTGCTCAGCAGCCCCAAAACTCCCGAACACGCCCCGACCACTCTCCCTGCCTTCCATGGAGTCGACCGCCTTCATCAACTCCTTGAACACGGCCACAACCCTCCAGTTATACTTGGCGCTGCACTCCACGTACCCGCAGCGCCAGTGCTTCTTGACGATGTTGGCTATGTCGCGCCTTTCCCGGGACTCGGCCAGAGCAGTCGACTGGCTCTGCTGCTGGAACATCATGGAGTTGGCATGACCAGGACCACCGTAGTTGGCCATGGAGTGCGAGCCAATCGCGGAGCCGACACCCGATGGGAGAGTAGAAGAAGATGGTCCAGAGATGCCGCCGAAGCCAGAGGCCTAAGGGAGAGATGGATACAGAAATACTCTGATGAAAAAAATGACCGGCTTGTATGACCCAATTTTTGTCAGTGGTGAGTTTATTCCATGTCAAAAACTTGCAAATGAAAATAATTTTCTTATGTATTTATTGGACTTCTGATGATACTAGTAAATAATGCTGCTATGTTTTCATCTGGGTATCGATCAACCTCGATTGTCATAGCATATAGTATTTCTTCAGCGCCATGAGACAGACTTAATTATCACGACCCATTGAAATTCCTTAAGCGTGAGAATTGTAAGTCTACGACTTCGAGTAAATATTAAGGGATTTCATTGATAATTGGCACCAATATACAGAAATTATATAATTCTCACCATAAAATTGCGAAACAACGTGATTTTGTACTTGCTACTACATCTAAGCGAGCTGTAGCAATTTTTCCCAGCAATTAGAAATTTCAAGTATCCATCACTAATAACCAGGGTTCCTCCTGCGGAACCTCGAGGAAAGGTTGGAATGGTAGAGAGTGAATTAAAAGTCTTCTACCTGTTCTGTCCCTCAAAGGCTTTGGCCGGTTACACTCTTCTGCAAAAAAATAGTTCAAAAAATGCCCGGCTACAATTTAGGGTGTTTCTGGCTAATTTTGGGTCGCTGAATCCGAAAATGACCTCCTTTTTTTCCTATCACCCTCCATTTTTGCATTTACAGTTGTAGCTGGGCGTTTTTTTAGCTATTTTTTTGTAGAACAGTGTTACCAATTTTTTAGCACAATGTAGAAAATTTACGATCTAGCAGCCCCAGATGAATGGTATTTGATATATTTGAGGAAGATTTAAAATGTTTTTTTAATATGTAAGAAAATGCAAAGAATATGAGCGTCTAATATGCAGGGTGCTGTGCGTAATGATGCTAATAATTAATACTGAAATTAATATTCGGTACATATATATGTATATTTTTTTCTGATTAACACATCATGACGGTATGTTTTCATGGGCAGAAACTTCCTTATAAACGCGTATTCACCTGTGAAAGGCAAGGCACGCCCCGGAAGCCTGGTGATTGGCCGGCTGAGCGGTTACCCAAGCCGAGCGGCCCGTGAAGACGGTCGTGTTTGTTTCCGACGACCACAACTGGGACATTGCGCATGTCCCGGCTACCGGCCATCTGCTCCCGGAGGCACTTGATGTGTCGGAAGGTATCTGCGGCGTTGGAGAGGTCAAACACCAGGACGTACGCTGTGGCTGAGCGGAGTCCATAGGCGCGGTAGTCTGTCCACTCGAGGAGGGAGTCGACGGGGAAGTAGGGCACTGGCGGGAGGTCGGAGATCTTGAGGTCGTAGAGGCGGCCATTGATCACCACGGATGGGTAGTAAGTATGGCGGCGGTCAGTTGGGTAGTAGGTATCGCAGAACTCGTTCCAAACAAATTGCTAGAAGAAAAATTTTATGCAGTTAGATTTCAGTTCACTAAAATGGAAGGCGAGTTAGAAATACTTGGCGGAATATAAAAACATAATTACTTCTGGTTACAAAAACGTCAAGGAACAGTTACAACAAAAACGCCACAGCATATATCAGAACAATGTTTTTTATCAAATGTTAGAGTAACTCCAGTCCGAGAAATAAGTGACTGCAATAATACATAATAAAGTCGAAATGAGTGCTCCCAAAAATAATATTTTGTTTCACGATCTATTGCACTAATCACAAAGCTAAAATGAATAGCAATCTTATTTATTTGATAAAATGTTAAAACACCTACAGGAGGTGGGCAAATTCAGAGAAAACTATTCTATTTACATTAAGAGATGGTAAATATTAACATTCCATCAAAACTAAAATTAGAAGGATGGTATCTCCTTTGGGGAAAAATTACTATGACCAACATTGTTATTAGGTATCATAATTTACAGTTGGATAGGAAGAAAATACCGTGAGGTGCCAGTAACCTTATACTTAGATTAAAAACACGAAAAACTTTCTCATAATATTTTATAAGAGGCGTAAGAAGAGGATAAAATAAGAACATTCAAGTAGAGCGTAAACACTCGTGAAGGGTGGGATTACGAGTTCGCCAGCTTTTGGGGTTTCATTAATTTTTATCTATGCTTATATGGTGATTAAATTTCAAAAGTCGCCAAAAATGTCCTTGCGAAATACATCTTGAACTCTCCATTAGTGGTTTAAATTTCAGATTTTTACAGATTAACGAAGGTAAGGTCGACTGCGGAGAAACAGAAACATATAAAATCGTTTCAGGCTTGATTTTGTGGAAGTTCGCTATATCCAAGATGAAGAACACAAATGGTAATTTCCACACATTAATTCAACACTCCACAACCACCATGGTTTCAACACATTGTGTAATTTTCAAGGTCCTTGAAATGCGTTGAAACCATCGTCGGTGTTGAGAGTTGAATTAAAAAGTGTGGAACATACCATTACGTTCTTCATCATGGAAACAGAAACAGATGACTAGGAGGTTGGGAGCGTAGATGGGACTAAGACGGAATTGATCGTGTCACGGATAGTAACTAAGATGATGACACCATCGGCGAGTGCCTTTGGCGGGAAATTAATGGGGATGGGCCAGTATTATCATGTGCACAAGGACCGAGGGAGCGTATCAACCTGCACGATGGAAGTTTTTCCGACCGCAGGCGCCCCGAGGAGGATGACTTTGACGAGATCCGTTGTCTCCGCGGGGCTCGGCTCCTCTGCCGCCGGGGGCACGGGCGGCGGCAACAGGAGCTGGCCTCCGGCGCCCCCCTCCCCACCTCCAGGAGCCCCCCCTTCCTCTCCAACGCCACCACCGCCTTCGCTCGTCCCCGTCACCGCACCCGCCGCTCCGGCCAATACCTCCGTGCCCCCGACGCTACTCGTCCTCCGGGCCGCAGCCACCACCATTCCGCGATAGTCGATGCCCGTATCTGCAAGGGACAGTGGACAAAGCGGCGTTCATTAGTGCCCGATGGATTCACATATTTATCCAAAAGAATTTTTCTTATATTATCCACATCAATTGACGACAACAATGAAAATAACGTCGCATAGAATATAGACAATTTGAACTAAACCACTTTAAATGAAAGCTTATAAAGTTTTATGAACTTAAGGTAGCGCTTATGTACATATGATGAGGTTTTATTTCATTATAAATCTTTTGTGAAAACAAAATAACCCATGTTGATTTGAAGGGTATAAGATATGTATTTATGCAGAGTATCTACTTAAGTCAATATATAACAATTTTCCTTAAATAAACATTAAAAGGGCGGATAAAATTAAATAATATAATTAAATACTAATATATATCACACAGTATATCACATTTACTTGATAGAGAATAAATTACATTTTCATACTAATACATGATAACACTTTTCAATGGCTTTTATCCGACGTTATTAATGAAAAGATCAAAGCATTGGTACTGATGACACCACAAAAATAACCCACGTGATAACTATTGGCATTTAAAAATCTATTAGTTGGACAATTGATATTGTTCTTTTAGTAATGCCACGTGTCACTCAGAGAAACGCTAAGCAAAAGCATTTTTATATGATTCTTCAAAAACATAAAGCGATAAATAGCGCGTTTTGAAAAGCATTCTCCATTTTTTTAGGCATTTTTAATATAATTGACGTGTTTTCGGCATTTTTTCCGCAAAAGATTAACGACTAAACATCGCTTGAGAACATAAGTAACAGCAACGGCCAATGTGTCACGACTTGACGTCAGAAATGTGTTCCGTGAGAGGCATTATTAATAAAAGCGACTAGGAGGATTACTTCACCAAAACGTGATAAGACTCTTCCCTTGGCATTTTAACACCCACGTCACTCCAATCCCAACAAGAACACGAGGAGGAAGACAGAATGAAAGCTTCACTTGCTTTCAACGTGAAAGAACAGTACGTCAGATAATCGCACAAAAAAAGATGAAAATAGAATATGGCAAAGTTCATTACTCACTGTCAAGATGCTTACCTCAGACATATTACGTTCGCTTTACAAACTTCGAGGTGGCTGGGGAAAATTTTGCAGCAGTTATCTCCGAATAAAATACCGCGAAATAAATTACTGCCCTACCAGATTATTAGGCGTTACTGACTGAAAGTATTATTATTTCAATGAAGTTGAATCTTTGTGGAAAACATGTTACACGCCAGTTGTTTCATGCAGTTTAGGTTGTGTCGTAGATATCGTGAGCCTCGGTAACGAATTATATCCTCTCTGGGAAAAACAGAAGCAGAAAAAAAGAGATCGCGGAATCCGCGGGAGAATGCTGTCCGCTTCAAGAAGCGCCAAGTTCTGCCCCGTGTGAACGCCATATTTGGGTCACCTTGTGAAGGATACGTTCTTGCTCCTTGAAAATGCACGGGTTGTATAACCTAAGCTTAACACGCAACTTAATGTCAAAAGGGAACCTTGTCATGGAGTAAAGATTGTAAGCCCAAGAATGGAATAAATAGTCATCATAAAGGAGAGAGGCAGCAATTCCTATGGCAAATAATTTAGGTAACCTAGAACAATGACCCTCCGTGCACTGTCGTAAGAATTAGAAAACAAGATAGCGTAGAGGTCTACAAAGTGTCCCCAGAATCCAAAGTGGTTTCATACCCGGTCGTGCGTATTTTTCACATGGAAGTTAATTTTTCATTGCCAATCATGCGGCAGGATTAAAACTTCATATTTCATTTCCATTTTCATTCTAATGATTAACACCACATTAGCGGTGGAGTTTCTATCACTATAATGAAGAAATCGCAGATGTTAATATTATTAGATATAAATAAAATTGCCTCTTACTTCTAAATCCAGCCTTTTAAATTACGAGTGATCTGGTTCCAGAGAAATATCCGCAATGACCTAATCTCCCCATGTTTCAGAACACTTGCAAGCGTATGATGCGTTCGTATTTGTTCACGGGAAAAATCCGGTTACAAAGCTAGGGAGAAAGATCACAGGCAAAGAAGAGTAACACCATAAATTAAGTTTCATTCTTGATACATTTCAGTTGCACGCAAAACGTGAGTCACATTTCTGAGCATCGAATTGCGCAGTGAAGAAAAATTCGATGCACCAGTTCCTGGATCGGATACGCCTGAGACTTTTTACAACGTTTTCCTTAACTTACTTTCGTGTCAGTCTGTCTGTTTGTTACGGTGGAATTTTGTAACTCAACTTTAACACACTTAACGACTAGCTTGAGCATTGAAACTTTATATCTAGCTCAAATCTTGATGACAATGCATATTGATGTGCTTCCTGTCATGATTCTGGCAAGATTTCAAAAAATATTTATAAAATTAATTTTGCATGGAAAATTATTATAGTATTCTACCGATTAAGGTAGGTTTCCATGGAGTACGCGAGAAGTGATCTGGGAGCCTCCCTTTCCTTTCAGCACTGCCTTCTTTAACACACAGTAAGGCCTACTCTCTTTCAATCTATCTAAAAATCCTATTCTTTTCCTTCCCCTCCCTCGTTTCCCTAACATTCTACCCTCTAACACCAGTTTCAACATCCCCTCACCGCTAAGCACTAACTCCATCCATACCTTCTGTCTACTCCGTATCTCATCTAAAAGCTGCCTCTCCTCGCCAACCATATCCAGCACTTCGTCATTCCTTTTCCTCTCCGTCCATTTCACCCTCTCCATTCTTCTCCATACCCACATCTCTAATGCCTCCAATCTTCTCTCGTCTTCTTTCCTCAGTGTCCACGTTTGTATGGAAAATAAATTTCACATTTTGCCACCGGTGGTGCTGCAATCACATTTCAGCGAATTTTTTGTGTGACATGTTGAATGCTGTGCAGCATGTAAGCGCATTTTTCAGAAAATTATTATTTAAAAAATTAAAATTTTATAAAACTTAAATCAATAATTTACAAATCATTAAAGTGAAATAACCTTCACTAGTGAATTCAAAACTATAAATTCTTAGTTATTTGAGTGATAGTATGACATAAGGGAAGAGAGAGAAAGGAAGAAGAAAAGAAAATAAATCATTTTTAACTAAAAAGAAGAAAATAATATAAATTTATAAAATTAAAAACAACGTTTTTCTCACCAACTTAAAAGAAGAAAATAAATTTCTATGTCCATATCTGAGTCTCTATATGAATTGTTACTCAAATGTTGACATACTTTATGAAAATCGACTTACGTCAAAACGAACATTACAAACAGAAATCATATCTTAGATTTGCAATCATTCATACTTGGAACTCTATTTTCAATGTTTAGTGAACACGTGGGCCGTGGAGACCCTCAACGCTCGCCTCAGAAAATATACTATATGATTTTACATAATTCCGCTAGAGAATTCTTCATGCCAACAAAGACGTCAATACTGAGTTAAAAGCTCTGAAACTATTTTCCAAATCACAATACGGTTAAATTCATACAAACCACTTTATCACAAAGAAGAGCTTTCTACTTAAGGTTAGTCCTCTTTCGTCCACTAGGGGAGAACTCTAACATTGGACGAAGTATCAATAGGGATGGTAGAACGAGGAATAATTTCCTGTCAACATCCCAAGCTCTCCAAGCTTACCCAGGGTCGAACGAGGAGCTCGCACGTGTTTACAAGCACTTTCCCGAAACGCCGCCTCCCCGGTATACCTTACTCGTCCTTAAACGTTACCTGCCAATCCCTCGTGTGAGAGCCTTTTCGGGGAACGCTTATCACTGTTTGCCTCCCGCCACTCCAACCTGTCACTTGTGCCACACCAGTCGGCGACAGGGCATCGGCACAAAGGCAAACGTTCTCGACCAACGGAATCCTCGCAACATATAGGCAAGCAAAATGCTTTGGAGATCCCAAGACCATGTTAAGATTTTTCAGATGTATTTTCACGTGTTTCTTTGAGAATGAGAAATGAAAAGCGGTACAAAAATATTTTATCAGTAGATAAAAATCAGTGGATAAAAAATTCTCCCGTTAAATATTTTTAAATGAAAAAATGTGATTTGATTGATAGCTAAGCACTCAAAGTCAAATATTTCACTGCCTATTCATACATAAATGACATATTAAAATCATTTTTTCGGTATATTTAAAAAAGCAATGAGTGAAAATTATTCGTTCATAAAAGCTAGAAAGGTAAAGGATGTAATTCATTTATACTTCAGCACTCCAACTCGGATAATTCAATCATGACCTTTAAAAATACAACATAACGTATGCATGAACTTTCAAGGAAATAGTATAAAAAAAAGATTGGTGGAATGAAAGAGACTGCAACTTTTCCAAATAAAACCTAATTTTATTAATATCCTTGTAGTAATAATAATAATAATGTCGTCTTTATTTCACAAGCGAATTTAGGACTAGATAGTCCTCTCTTGCAATTAACTTGTTTGACAATCACATACATCCATGCCCTGGATGGTGGTCAAAACACCCAGGCGGGATTCGAACGCGACCTCTAGGTTAGCAGTCGGGGACTTTACCCCGGCGCCACCGAGGCCGGCATCGGTGAAAAGCAAAAAAAATATCTGCTTAATAAATAAACTGCATATGATCATGGTTGCCCTAGAACTACAATTCTGTTTCAAAGAGTAATGAGACTAGTGAGCATACTCAAATATTGGTATAGATGCAAAATACGTGTATAATAAGAACGTAAGCGAGCCATTAGAATTGATATCTAAGAATTATTGATGTTTAATCCAAAGATTGAGTACCCATTCAGCACCAGTAAATCAGAGGCATTTTTATGCGAAATATAAATATTACGGAAAAATGTCCAATAGGCCAAAATGCCTAATATAGTGATAACAATAATACAATAACGTTTTCATGAATATAAATAAGTTATAGGAAGGAAAAAACTTGACATCACATTCCATGATTGCATATCCATGCAGGATATCATGGAAATGTTTTGTTTAGAAGTCTACATTATAAATAAAGATTTGAAATAGATATTCACGATTCGTTTCCTTGCCGTGCAAAAAATTACCTGATCCAAAATTAGTTTTCCAGAAGCCTATTTTCCGGAGATTTCAAATCATCGCTCTTTTCAGAACTGGTGTATAACAAAAGAAAGAACAAAAATAGCACGGATTACTATCGGGAATTTCGCCTTCCCAAGGACGCACATCTTTTGACTTCAATATGAAAATCATCTTCATGCTCCTCTCAAATAATCATGATTAAAAACGCTATTCTGTTTTATAATCACAAAAAGGGTGCATTATATTCATGAAAACTTTTGTACGTGAATTCAAATATTCTGCCAAAAGCAATATGACAAAAATATCTACGTCCCCAAATGCGTGGGCTTGGTATGCGATGTAGTAGAAAGTAAAATATATCGTTTTATAAAGTTTAATCACAATATTAGAAGATTAGGCTATGCAATTAATTTTTGTTTTCGTACTCTTGGTGCATTTAATCATTATTTTCTTATTTAAGAACTAGTTTTTTCATTAAAAATAACTCACATACGGGTGTATGCCGCGTGTCGTAAAGGAGATAGCCCCGACGTTTCGCGACCGACTGCTGGTCACTTTTTCCAGGGAATGAAAAAGTGACCAGCAGTCGGTCGCGAGACGTCGGGGCTATCTCCTTTACGACACGCGGCATACACCCGTATGTGAGTCATTTTTAATCATCATGAGCCACGAAAGCTTCAATCAAGAAACTAGTTTTTCCGTTTCATAAAATTGAATTCTTATATTTGAATTTCACGCTACGCTTTTAAATATATATCGAATCTCTTGATAGATTTAATTTAATTACTCTGATCAAATTAAAAATTCTCAAAACTTTGTGGCGACACAGATAAAACAACTAATTTGGAAGAATTAATAAAAAGTTTCCAAATATCTCTTCAAGCCAGATCAAAAACAGCAACATTTCTAATCGAACTTGTGTGTTTTTAAACCAATGCGTTTTATTAATTTTCTTCGAATTACAACAAAGAAATTTTATCACAACAAAAATTACTCATTCATCACCAAACGATGATCGAACGTTTTATGGTGATGATTCCAACTTCCAACGTGTAAAATTACCCAGTGTAATAATTACTCCAAGTTTGAATAATATTAGAGTTGGATATCAAGTGGAAGATAATTGATTAGCAACTGTTCTAAAAATTTCATAATTAGAATAATAATAAGAAAATTAACTGACAAAACTCCTTTAATATAAAATATGAATTCTTCAAAATTAGGGAAAATTCAGATCCTTTACGAATAAATTATCGAATGAAGGAAAATTTGTGAACCATTCCTCCTGTGAGGTTCCATTTTTGCAAGCAACAATTGAATGCACCTCTATCCGTTTTTAAGGCAGTATTTATCATTAAGTAGCAAAGAAATGTGCATAGAATCAGCTATTGCAGAAATTTTTTGGAAAGACTTTCATGTTCTTACTGTTTCAGGCGTAACCTGGTGGAACTCCTACTGGATCATACGAATTCAAATTGAAAATTTTTGCATAAGCTGAAATATGTATCGGTTAGAATACGTGAATAATAGTAACTTAGTAAGTTAACTTTATATATGAGAATTACTCCAGAGTTCCGATTAATCAGATGATTAAATTGAATATATATATCTATGAAGTAAGGAAAACCGGCAAGAATTCAAAATCTATGACTCTTTCGAAAAACTGTGGATTCTTTTCTTTCGAGGGGCAGTTAAATAGAATCTTCCACCGGGTAGAGCCGGTAAAATCTACCATCATGCATTACAATGAAGAGTAGAAAGAAGTATACTCCCAAGGATGATGCAACTAAAAATGGCTTTACTTTCGTTGCATTGGAAGGAAACTAACGGAAATAATTGTTTTTCCCAAGACATTCAAAGAAACTTCAAACGTTACGCTCAGTAAAAGTGGTGCTTGTTAGGGTGCT
The DNA here is from genome assembly GCF_921293095.1 of Ischnura elegans. NCBI lineage: Eukaryota > Metazoa > Arthropoda > Insecta > Odonata > Coenagrionidae > Ischnura > Ischnura elegans. Next base: position 84,126,160 of record NC_060248.1, read on the forward strand.
ACTGCGTCCAACACCTACATTCCTTTCCCGGTGGCATAAAATATAAATAGAAAATGAAATAAGCTTTTGTAGAGTAATGAGATTAGAAATTTTGATTAGTTGCAATAACCGAGCCTGTTCTCCCGCTCCCAACATAAATTCCAAAATGTTTTACCTCATCACATGCCCTTAAAACTCAACCGAAATAAATTATTCAACTTGTTCTGCTGTGTACAAGTAATGAGGTTAAGCTAAGTACTTACTTGAGTATAGAAGGCATGATCTTGGGAACTCGATTGAGAATTTTCGCCTTCTTCATCAAAACGACTTAAGCTCTTTCACTGCGTGCCATTCACCAAGATGACTGAATGAGGCGAAGGCGTTACCGACCTAGTTTCCATTGTAAACCAAACTTATGCCGAAATTGGAAATGAAGCTTGATTTGACGGAAGTAATAAGGCAAAAACACGCAATCAATTATACCACACCTATATATTCAGAAACACGAGTGATTATGGAGCTCTGACTTATATCTTGCGTCTATGCCGAAGCCTCACTTGCAGCAATTACTATGCTTTGAAATTTTCGAGCATTCAAATTTTTTTAAAAGTCGGTATATTGGTTGCTCCAATTTAAGTTTCTTGATTGCTATAATTTTAGTCATTTTTAGGCATCAATAGCGAAAAATTGTTATAGATGTATTCAAAACATTTGAAATCTATTTAAAATAACGAATCATCATGTGATGAATACATTTTCAGATCATTGTTTTTTTGCTTTATGAAACTTAAAAACCACATGTTATCCCTATATTAGAAAGACTTTATTTTTATGAAACTAGCACACTAGTCATGTGCTGCTGTTTACTTCGTATAAAAGAAAAATTACTAAGAGTTCTATCAGGTTTTCAGCAGAAAAATGGCTATCGTTTTTTCTTCAGTGTCATATCATTGACGCATTGTGAATTTCCTTCCAGATACAGGTGAATTTAAATCTTCTACTTTTATTTATGAATAGCTTAACATATGATTACTGGTAAGCTACTAAGGTCGAAAGGGAAATGAGAGAAGTTAAGGTAGTATAGAGAGACTCCGTCGTCCAATTTAAATCTACTTTTAACGCAAGTCACCAAGAGAACCGCATGCCACTTTGTGGACGAAGCACATTGCTGAAAAGTTCTCCGCGTGTAATACCCAATAAGCAAGCATTTATGCTGAAAAATCTCCCTCCACCGAGACTTGAACTCATGCTCTTAAAATTGATACTACGAGTAAGAATCACTGTGAATATCTTATCTCGTTCTGCACTTTTCAAAAGGGAATATTCAAGATCATTGATAACTTTGACGGAAAAGAAAAGGAAAAATACCTGAAAATTACATTATTTATAATAAAATATCATAAGTACGTGAAAATAATGGTGAGGCCAGTGGCTCCCCAAGAACCTGAATAATATCCTGATCATATCACATCACTAACGCATCCTATAGCCTTATCATTAAGACTTGTAGCCTTGGAAACAGGGTTCTAGAGTAAACTACTGACGATCAAATAGAGTAATAACGCTTTAAAGAGAGGTTACGTAGAAAAGTAGGACAAATTTGGTTACAAAAAAAACTATAAAGCAGAAATAACACGCTAGGTTTGTCAGATAGCCACGAAAATTTAGTATAAAACGAATAAAAAAAAGGAAAAGAAACTAGAGCTAGTCAAAAGAGATATGGAGAATAAGAGTGATGTAGTAAAGAAATTGGAATAAAATTCTCATAAAGTTAGGTATGTATTAAATAAGCTAATGAGTGTGTAACGCGCGTGAGGACAGTGTCGGTAAATCTACATAAATGTTCAGGATATATGCTATCGACCCTCCCATCCCCCGGAATGCACCAACCCTTTTGGTGAACCTCCTACCCCGAAATGGAGTTCTGGATACAGCCCAGAAATAAGCCACTCTTAGGATGGCTAAATAGTGATATTTACTTAGTTTCTCCAGGTAGGCTGATGATTATGCGGAGAGAGAGGATATAGTCTTCCCATCCCTTCCGTTCCACAAACACAATAGTTTCCCGTCATTCTCTGCTTTCTCGCACGACCGCATCCTCTCACTCTGCCTCGCCTCCATCATTCATGCACCCGCCTCCACTTTCATCTCCTCCCCCCTTTAATCTTGGAACTCGGCGGCCGCACGCCGCGCCACCAAACCGCAAAACACAAACTGGAAACTGGGCACGCATTGCGGCGCTGACGGCGGCAGAACAGAGGGAGGGAGAGAGTTGGTTTCGGAGAAGCCCCTGTTGCTTTTCGGTGCGTGACCTCCCGTGGTGGCCATATGAATGCTAATGATCCCCTCCGCTTCTTGTGCCCGCATGCGTGAAAGGGCACCGAGTCAAGTGACGTCGTGCAAGTGCAAACGCACTTGGTGATTGGAGATTCATGACGTATCGGTTCGGAGCAGTGGAATCTGAGTCGCATGTGGGAAGGTGATCCATGTGATCGAAATCCCAAAACATGAGGAAACGTTCACTCGGTATATCTCAAATCAAAGAAGCACAAATAACAAACACACATGTCCAGGAAATGTACTCACAAGGGAGCTGCGGCGCGTATTGTTACTTCACAATAGTGGTGGATCTATGGGGGGGGGGGGAGGAAGGTGGCTAAGAGCCCCCCCCCCCCAATCAATCGAGTCTAAACACGCATTAGATAAAATTAAAATTTTTGGAGGTTGCCACTTTGCACAAAAGTATTAAGATTTATTTCCAAATATATTTACCTATTTTTACGAATTGAAATACAAACTAGCTCTAAACTTAGGGCCAATTTTACACGGTCTTGGTATATTACAATCCAATGGCATATATAGAGAAGGGCTAGAGGGGTATAACCCTCCCTTAGGTATCCAATTTATGGACGATAGAATGATTTTTTTGTTTGGATCCCCCCTACTGCTAGAAGGTAACCCCCAACTTAGTTCTCCTTTTTCCCTAACCTGGATCCGCCACTGCTTCACAAATCATATTATCAACAATTTTAGACACAATTGCCGAGAGCTATTAATAACGAATAAAATCGGGAGCTACGACACATACTTAACTTAAAAAATCATATTACACACATTATGAACGCAATAAATACTCAGAGCGAAATATCGGGAGCGATGACGCTTACAGCCTAAAGCGACTATTTTTATTATGATACACCTCTTTTTCTTTGTTTTGTGTCGTCAAACAGAATTGTTGTCTGTTTCACGTTACTATCATTGTCTTATCATAACGTCGACAATAATTTTCACAATTTTCAGACGCGGAACACAATACATGCTTAAACTTCTCCATCCAATCATCCCCTCTTCTCTTTCTTCTTTTTTAACCTTTCATTTAGATTCGACCCTTACATATACAATCTTTTTTCCATTATTATTTGTCTTTTATATTTCAGAGAATAATTTACGATTCGAAAGCTATTATTTTACTATGAAGTTCTAAAGACTTGGCATTATTGCATTTTTAATGGAAGGCTGTGAAAAAAATAGCTACCACCAAAGTTAAATATTTTTTGAGGCAAAATAAAGTGGCGTGGGAAAAAACTGGACAATTAGGAAGCTGGAAAGTGCGCGTTTTACAATCAAGTAGATTTCCACATTTTAAAGATTAGAAATTCATGACGTCTCGGTTCGAGGCAGGGGCAATTGAGTCACATGCAGTAATGTCCCATGTGATCCAAGACCCAAAATATATTCAGATGCAAAACACAGTTCTTCCCATTCCTGCGAGGAAAGTGTAAACGTCTGGGAAATCCTAATTTTCAACATGATGTTCCTATTATTAGCAACAAGAACTCAACATTTATTTCCTAATACATAATGGCTTGCACACATTTTTTCCTTTAACAATTTTTCTCGCACAGAAAATTTCTAACTTTAACAATGAAGAAAATAAAACTTTTTTAACTATAATTATGAAATAAATTTCATTACTCTTCTTTTTTGTGGATGAAACCTTACATTACAATGGCTTTTCTTTTTCCTTATATTTCGAAACTAAAGGTAGACAAAATGGAGACATATATTTTTCACAATTAAAAGCAGGGTTGTTTAAAATGATAACATGTATGAAATTTCCATGAAAACAAGTAGCGGGTCGGAAGGAAATTTGGCGAACTTGAGTGGGCTTTAACTCAGCATGATACGCAGCATAAATTGTTCTCATGAATATGGAAATGAGAAACGATTGAACGCATAATGAATATTAAAACTCAAAACTGAAAGAAAACAAAACACCCCTCAGAGTAACCATAGTTGATCCACCCTTAATACGAAGGAAAACAGAAAACACATTTAATTAAATAATACGGAAGGTAAAATTTACTGAAAAAAATAGTGATTACCATATCGATAACCGTGGGAATACGTTGAGTGAAAAATAATGAAAAATAATTTTTTACTTTCGCGCGAATTTTCGCAGGAAAACTAAAAAATTTTCCTGCAACATTATACCGCGGCGCACGTGGAGGAAAAGTTAGTTTGGAATTCGATGAGCTCCCCTACTGAATGCATAAATTTCTACCCTTCCTTCTCGCCGGGTGCCACCCATCCTTTCGTTCCAAAAGCTCGAGAGCCATAAACGACTAATTCCTCAGCGACGCTCCGAAACCCTTTCATTAAAGCCATCCGCAATTAAATCCTTTCCTGGAAAATTTATTGCCAAAAACTTTCTCGCCCGACGGATTATGATTTACTCCGACAAAACTTCCGACCTCTCCCGCCGTAATTGGTTCTGCGCTCCCTCTACCCTCCCTCCTAGCCAACACACACTTGATCCAGTCGTAACCGCGGGGGTTAGCACAGTCGCAACGCCTAACCTGTACACAGGGCATTTCATTTCATTGTCTCATTTCCCTTGGTGGCGAAAGGTAGCGAGGGGATCCAGGGCCGGTTCTAGACATTTTTTAAGTGTAAGCGAGCAACATTCCACCACCCTCCGCCTCTCAAAAATAACCTGAGATGTAGTAGGGATCCTCTCTCTCTGGATACATTTTAAAGTTAATACAAAGACTTTAGGAATGAGGGTGGAGACCGTAGGTGGATTTAGGGGGGTACTGGGTGCACGTGCCCCCCAGACGCTAAAAATTAGAGGAGATTTTCAATACAAATATTAATATATTTTATATTTTAATATATAATTTATTAATATTTACATATTAATACCTTTTATGCTAAAATTAAGAGTATGTTTCGTAGAGTAATTGTTGTATCTTGTTTTTAATCTCAAATATAAGAAAATCGTTTGCCTGTCAGACCCTTGTCACCCCTCCATGTCCCCCCCATGGTCGAGACTCAATCATTGGCATGAAATTAAAACTTGCTTGCACTTTTATATTGGATGTGGTATTTTTAGTACTTAAAAATAAATTTAAAATATTGTACAGAGCGCTTAGGCGCCCTACGCGGCCGCATACTTCGCTTAGCGGTTAAACCGGCCTCAAGATAAACCCGAGAAAGCTTAGAATACTGTAACATTTGTCTCCCTGCACAGCCATGGATTTGAATATCAAAGAGAATGGCGGATTTTCCCAATGTTTGCTCCGAAGCGGCTACCCAGGGAGGTAATAAAGGAGACATGGATTCGAACAAAGCATTCATGGTAACACGGAACACAGAGCTTCTGATTATCCAACGAAAAAAAGAATGGAATCTTAACCGAATAATAATTGATCATTACAGATGTTCTAAGAAGCTGACGTATGTTACGCTAAACAAACTAGTTGGTTATCATTTGTTTCAGATTAAAAACGTTGCCTCAAAAATGCGCAAGCATTGTTTTAAAGTTGAAAAACCTAAAGGAGCTTCATATGGGAATAATTTCATCCTCTATCAAGCAAACGAAACAATATACTCATATTTAGAAAATATTAGTACGATCAGCAACGCTAATAGTCATTTTCGAGTAAACGAATATTTAGAAAAAAATTGATATAACCATAAAATACCACATTAAAAATAGTCTGTTTTTTGGAATACTTATTTATTTTTAAAAATAAAGGCAATTTGCATATCAGAATTTTGATAAAACTAGAAACGCACATCAAAAAAATTTATTAATATCAATTAGGTGAAATTTAAAACATGCAAATTCCATATCATTCTTCAAAACCTACAAGTGATACATAGATCCAGTGATAGATAGATACATACATACAAGTGATCCATACAAATTGTAAGCAAAAGCTAGTGATGGGCGCAAGCGATATGCGATAAAGAATTCATTGTTGACTTCATTTCGTAACAAACGGCTTACATCAGAAGTGAATTCTTTCAAATTCGAAATATAGATAAATCGTGGTTTAACCAAGCTAATGCTTTGCATCGGAAATAAACCATTGTGAATTAAAGGGGGATTTTTCCAGTTACCCTACAGATCTGCAGTGGGCTCTGCACTTGGCAACTGCCGTGTTTATGGAACGGCCGTTTTAAAATTGTCAATCGTGGATAGGAGACTCAAAAAATAATTTCCTAGATGTTAAATTGGAATTGAAAAACGTATTGGATCAATGGGACAACTAATAAATGGATATTGGGTTGCTCTATAACAATTTTAGGAATGCACTCAAATTTCAAACAAATGCTGTAATTAATTGCATAATACTTGCCTCAGTAATGTAAAAAAAATTATTAAAACAATATCCACAATTTCATTGAATCGAGGTTATACTTTTTAAGTTATTTTAAACTTGTTGACATACTAATGGCTTTGATAGCATGTACGATTCAAATTATTCGAAAAAGAATTTTCAAAAAATATAAAGCGGCATTTTATTTCCCAGCCACATCTATTAGCTCGGCATCAAAGCAACGTCATTCTTTTTTTATCCACAATTCATGTGTGACCGAGAACGGTTGAAGTTAAACTAAACGCGAAAGATAAGGCATGTTAAATAGTTAAATGTATTTTCAAACTTTCTTGAACTAGGTTCACCCAAAAAATATGGCGACAGCAGAATTAATGGGTAAAATTAAGCAAAAGGATTAATTCAAAATATTCATGTTAAGACAAATACCTTCAAAAACGTAATTTATGCCTTTTTTCCTGAATTCTGAATTAAGAAAGATAATATACAAACCAACTCTAAACTAGAGCTAACGTTTTATTATCATACGACGAAAACTGGAAACTTATATAACGTTTACCTGGTAATCATGATATTTTTATATTATTGTCATACAATTAAATATTTGATTTTGCTTATTAAAGAAGGCGGAGGTTTTAGAAATTTCCATACGATACGCTCGTACATGAAAGGCATATGACTAAATATCTCCGTTGAAAATAAATGGCTGGTTATAAATAACTGAAAGGCATAGCTCACGGTTTATGCATAAAATTTTAATGAAAACTGCACAAGGTACACGGCATGCGCGAAAAGGTGGAATTCCGGAAAAGAGGACGTTATTATAATATTCAAAATATTAAAAGAGCATGGTATATACATTTATGATACGTGTCGATGCAAGAGCAAATATATTCATTTAAATTTGATTCACATCAAAATTTAAATATTTTCGTTTAGTTTAGATTAAAACTATATTACTAAATATTCTTACTTCGTATTGATAAGGCGATTGCAGCACAGCACTACATAAGGCCGAGAGTAAACAAACAACTCGTAATATGAATAGCTAAGAACACATTGTTTCATTAAGAACGTATCCTTCCTATCATCTGTATTGCTATGTATTTGTATTGGCACACAATTAGTGCCCATAACTTACTCGGACATTATGTGGGAGCGGGTTGTTCCAATAGTAAAACTAGCAGCCACAGGATTTTTTTATTGATTTCCCAAATTAAAAAAAACACAATTCGAATACTCCCGCTTTAGGCCTACCATGAGAAAATTTCAAACATGGGAAATCCCTGAAACTATTCCACGAAGAATTATTACCCCTTCCTAATTAAGAGGGTTTTCTGGTCTCTCTCTCTGGTTGAGTCGGTCCCCCACGGTGTGGAGGTGTGTTTCCAAACGATAGTGACTGAATCAGTCCGCAGCCACTCCTCCACTGACAGACGACAATTCTCTCGAAGAAGGAAAAACATATATGCGAGGGCGGTTATTTTCAAACCTCCGATTTTTCAACCTCCGAAACTTCGTTTAGCAAAAACGCCATGCAAGCGACAGGCGGGTACTGCGCGGATAGGGCCACTGCGAATCCTCTGCACCACACGCCCAAGTCATGCACCGCAATTTGTCAGTTTTAGATGTCTGAACCGTAAGTTGTCAGTTTTAGGTTATTGGCAATCTCATTAACTACACTGCTTCAATTGATTCTCCCGCCAGTGTGCACTGCGAAGCGACAGCCAGAAAACTCGCCGAATGGCTTCAGCACTGACATGTCTTGACCTTTACACCGATAAAAGAGAATTTTTTAAAGTCACTGTGCCCAGAGAGTGAAACCGTGGGAAATATTACGCCCATCCCCATTTAAAAAAAGAGGAGACATGCTGACTTCTGGAAGTGTTCTTATACATGGCAACGCCCGTCATCTCATGGCTGATGCAGCCCAACTGCTCCTAGAGCAATTTCAATGGGGCATTTTCAATCACCTGCCGCGCAATGCCGATCTAGAGCCGTGTGACTTCCATATTAACACTGAAGTGAAGAAGTGGCTAGGACGGAAGGGTTTTCAAACAGGCTTTGAGCTTCAGAACTAGGCAAAATTCATTCAGAGGCATTATTTCAAAAGGACACCACAAGTGTGCTTAATAATTAGCAATTAAATATTTTTAATCAATTACTTCGTCTTCTGTTCATTACCTATCGGAGCTTGAATAAAAAACAGCTCTCATAATTTCCTTTTTTACAAAACAGATTGAAATAGAGGATTTCCATCTACATATACAAAAAAATTACATTTTATATTAACCAGAATGTTTGCCTAACGTCTATTTCCTAAGGATGGATGGAATGAAAGTTTCAATATGGCTTGAAGAGAGCTTATATTACATAAGGAGTCATTAGGAACAGGTTTTGGATCTCCAAAAGGAAATAAAACAATTTTATACAAGAGGAATAAATTTAACTTCTTGAACGGCATTGCCGCATCTATAGGCAGATATTATTATTATTTTTAAACAATAATAATGCGAAATTATCATTGTACGGACGGAAAGAAAAATAAATTTAAATAATCGTCGCCGTACTCAAAGAATACTTCCAAATGCAAAAAAAAACAGAAAGGGATGGAAAATATTCTCAAGATAAGTATTGTGGAGATGATATAATACCAAAAAAAGGTGAAAAGAATTACCTAAAGTTCACAGAGGTAGCAGGACATGTTATATTCCACGGAATGTATCAAAGTTAGAATATCTAAGGTTCGATTTCCGGTCAAGCAATGTTATATGAGTTTTTTTGGCAATGATCTCACCTCCACGTCACTTCCGTTCTTATTAACGTTTTTCAATCTCATTTGCCTCCCTCAGTCCGAGTTTATTTCCAGCCCTGATTTCCCCATGCATAAATGTACATATTTTAGTACATTTCAAACATATTCTCAAGTTATTAAAGAGGCAGAATTTAGCCAAATGGACCAAAAGAGGAATTACGAGGAAACGTTAGAGGTGCTCACCAACAGTAGCGACTGTAATGATCGTGGCATAGCAATCAGCCCTTAACTGCTCCTCTGGGGACCAAACCTCTCACAAAAGCGGGAAACGCATTTGGCAAAAAAATAATATTCTTCCCTTTTTTTCATGAAATAAAACAGATTGAAAAAGAGTTCGCTGCAGAATCGGGATTTTGGAAAACAAAAAGAGAGAGCAGTGAGCGAACGAGAGGGGTTGGAATAAATTCGGAGTCTGGTGAAAAAAAATCCAATTTAATCACGGAAGAGAGAGAGGGATTGTGAGAAGGGTTACAGGGATGAGGACGAAAGGAGTGTGAGGGAACGGAATAACCACGTGACAGGGGGGAGCGAACCGAGGTAACTGGCATTTTGCAGATGCGGATTAATAGACGCGAAGGGAAGCAAAGAGGTGGAGACGGAGCGGGTGGTGTTCGAGGCGATGATTAACGACTTCTCGGATAGCTTTGTCAACGGGCCACCCAATCCTACACGTGCATACCTACCCGAGCGCAGAGTTGAGCTCAGCTTTCCTTACAACTAGCCCCTTCGCATTTCTATTCATGCCGCAATCCAATTCGTAGTCAAGTGACACTAGTATAAATTCAATCGTTGGCGATTCAACTTTGTAGACGTTCATTTCAACCGGATCAAAACATTAACTTTGTACTTCCCCACACATTTTAATAGAACTAGACCGGTTCCACTGCCTCATCCCCATTACTTCGACTCTTGAGAATGGTAATTAGGCACTGAAACTTGTCTAGGTCTATTAAAATGTGTGAAAAGATCAGAGTTTGTTTTTAAATTCGGTTACATGCTCCCTGTGCCCGTTTCGATAGCCAGCTTCTGAAAGTTTCGTCATGTTTTTTTTCCCTGAGAAGAAATACAGGTAAGAGTTCGCATCGGTTTCTGCACATGGGACCATGATTGAAGTTGATAAAACCTAGATCACGTGGTGGATCCGATGGGTCTGATTAGCTGACGATTTGTATCGCCCTATTAATTTCCATTGAAGTTAAGACCCACAATTAATTAGAGGAATCAGATGTCTGTCACATCTATTTGTGAGAATTTCATTTCCAAATTCCATTTCCCAAGGAAACACGGAAGTTGGAGTTTCAGGGCTCGGCTTCAATGACGCCGTTTCATACGTACTTCCCTCCAGTGATGCACGGTGGAAATAGAAATCGTGGTTTAAACGGGCACAACGCCAACAAATTCCCATCGCTTATAGCAGACAAAAGAAGGCAGGGTATTTCTTGGCTGTATTTATCCTCGATTTCTGATGAGTTTTCCTCGATATTGGAATTTTCGGTTTGGCGAAGTGAACTTCCGAAAATGAACAAAAACCTTATATTCCAGGCACAAGAATTAAAAATGAAAATGAATGATCTTCAATCTTACTAAATGCCTGAGATGAGATTTTGAAGCATGAATATTTTCTGCGATACAGCCCCTTGGTCTGGAATTGGGAACCCAGAAGAAGGCTTCCGGTCTAATTCATCCGCTTAGTGGAAAAATCTGAGATGCGGTCCCACTCGTTGGCTTGAGAGGACGCACATCGTATCCCTCTATCTTCCGGGTATGTGACTCCTCCGATGCCTACAAAATTCACCTGCCCCCTAGTTGTATTCTTAATTAAACTGGTATCTCACGAGATGTTTTTAATGGCAATTTTCCTCTTACCAGAGTACCTGCTGCCTGTGAATACATTCACTTTATGATCGACTTCACATAATTTTCTCTCAAACTAACTTGAAAAAAATACAGGTAAGTGATTTCTGCTTAGAAACACCCAGAAAAAAATGGAAATTATACAATACAGCACAAATAAATTGTTATCCATAAAAATAACAGGATGTTGACCAAATAAAAAAACATTAAGTATGCCACGCAGAAAGCATATTTTAAATCTTATCCAAAATTATGTACGATATAAGAACAAAAATGAAATGGTGAACTTTATAACAAAATGGAATCTGTGTTAAACTGGCTAAAGAATGAATAATCCTACCTTTCAGAGTAAAATAAAAGTTGATATTTTTCTTTGGCAGCTAGGACTAATGCTCACATTCTTGCTCACGATTCCATGCTATACGATGAAGTCAATTGGAGCAAGTTATCGTTTATTCCAATTACCATAAACTTTCGTTTCGCAAATAATACCGGAAATTGCCAAGACCTCGACTCCACGTAGATGATGGAGTTTTACCCGATTTTGAGCAACTCCATTTTACTTTTTTAATAATAAGCCGATAACGGTAACGGTTCAGTATGCCTACAAAAATTTTCAGCTGAGCAAGATTCACTGAAAGAAGTTTATTATCCGCTGAAATGCAATTTCAAAAACGTTAGGGGTCGTTAGCAGTATCCGCTTCCAAGAATCGAATAAATTGATTTTCCTGTAATTGAGAATCTGTGAGCGTAAAAACGTACCGTCTCGTATCTTTGCCAAAATTCGTTATTTTGTAAATGACAACAATAAAGCAAAAATATCGTCCAAACCTTAATAAATACAGATTCACAAAAGTAAATTAAATTCAAAAATATCTCTTTAAATGGACAAGAAAAAAAATAAGTGCCCATTTGCCCGAGATACCATTTGTCATGAATTAAAAAAAAATTAAAGTTGTAATCGTGATTCGTATTCCCCAGAGAAACTTTATTTGGGAAGGATTTTGTACAATTCACATTTAGCTCCGGGAATTTGTAAAACTTTTTCATCTATGATTACACGTACACTACTTGTTTGGCAATCTATATATTTCTCGTATTCGACAGCTTATTAAGAACCTATTAATTCTAACGACACGGTGGCCCGAATATTAGCCACACAGAATTTCCACTTCGGCAATTACCATGATTCGTTTCCTTCCCAAAGTTGCCTATTTCGTCTATTGATACAGGAGCAATTTTTAGCATAGAAAAGCAAAAAAAAACTAGTATGTGGCTGAAAATTGTGCCCCAACACACTTTACACTTTCTATAAGTACTTTATTCTGATGAATGATGTAATCATCATCATCATAATTCAACAATCCTATGATTCTTTTGACGGAGATCTTTACCCCGCTCTCTCATGCGACAGAATTTCCACACTCACATGAATCTTTTCTTTTTACATCCTTAATAACCCGTACTAATTAAGTCATTCGGGGCCTTCTATTGCCCGTTTCCCCGTTTACCTGTCCTTCGACGATTGTTTTCATCCATCTCGTCTCATTATGTGGCCAACTAATTGGTCCTGGCTTCTTCTTGGGGTTTCTAGATTATTGCTTTGTTCTCCCACTCTTTATAGATCTCACCTCAATAACCAAGTAAATACCACTACTTTGAAAGTTGACAAAAGACTTGCCGAGTAAAATACAGAAAAAGGCTTTCGTTTGAATCCACAATTAAAAATTTGAAACCGGATCATTGAAAAAGGTTTTATACCGAAAACATACAGTTTTTCTTTTACATCCTGACAGACGGTAAGAGGTCCACTCGTTTAGTTATAGGGAATCATTATGTTGTCAATGACGAATAAAAAGTAAAATAAAAATGCATCGAGGAAAGTGAAAATCTTCATCATGTGTATTTCACTGAATTTCACTTTACTGTAGAATTCGAATAGCCCCGAAATGGAGGCTAAGTGGGGCTCTAGGCAAGTGAGCAAACAGTAGCCTCATGACGAAAATTAAGATACCCTAATGACATTTTATTTCTTACTTTTTGCTCGAACGACTATTTAAAATAAATTGGAGCTATTCAGTGCCCATAATGCAGAAACAATATTTCAGAAAAAAATTATATTCCGTTAATTTGAAGCAAACTCATAATCGAAGAGCTTCTTGGTATTGACATTAACATACTCACAAAGAAAATGTAGTGAAATTATTTATTTATTATTATTTATTATTATAGGAGGAAAAAGTGCATTTTTTACTATTTTGAAAGCCTATTTTATATTTTACCAGCTGACCCCGCGGACTTCGTACCGCCTAACAGTTAATGAACTTACAGTTTAGTTACACCATTTATAAATCAAAAGCGGCTGTATCGTATTTATTCATGTATAATTTATTATAATAAAATAAGGATACAAATTCAATAAAACTAAGTAAATGAGTATCAAAATTGGTTGTCAGAAGACGTTTTCTTTATTGAATCTACATAGGGTGGATCGGAGCACGTTTCGAGGATTTTTTTTCAATGAATTTTCTTACGTTTTAGCTTAACAGATTTTGGGCATTGCGGTTTTATAAATCAGTTAATGAAATAAAAATTATACGGATTCAGTTGTTGGCTATTTGTGTTATTAACCGTAAAAAAAGTTTTTAGGTCCTAGTCTGCTGCGTAAACTTGGCCCGTTCACGGGGCAGGTAAATACAACGCCAGACCTGACGCTTGACTGATGCTCAAAATCGTGTAAGAAAAGCCCCTATGAAGCAGCATTCGTATCAAATGGCTTTAGGCGCGCCAGTTATAGTAGCTGTGTTTGGAAAAAATTCACTGCGTAAACGTGCTGCATGCGTAAACGCACCACGGTGTCCCCTACATATTCGGATTTAATGTCTTACGTCAAGCACCTTCTGATGAACAACAGGTTTTGTTTTTTTATCAGGAGCAAAATAAAGCGGATGAAGCTAAATAAATATAGCGAAGCGAAGCAGTGACGCAGCGAAAGGGGTTTTGGGGGTTAAAACCCCCCCTAGGAGCTCAGAGAACATTTTATAAAAACTTTTGTAACTAATATTAGGGGGACGGGTGAGTAACAGACAAAACATATTTAACTATTCACAGAGCCGCAAAACCCACTATTTTGAACCATTTATCTAAAAAAAATATCTGGGGGAGGGCCCCCACACCTCTCGCTTACCTTAGCGAGTTTACTCTACCCTACAGTCCCGTAGTATTGGCTATGCCTAAAACCCCTATCCTTAATTCCTAGCTGCGCTCTTGAAGTGAAGGAAGAAATACTGCGGATGGTTTACCGACTCGTTAACATACCACGTTTAATTGAGCATGAGAAAATCATGGGTTTTCATTAGCACATGAGCACAAGCATCACAAAAACTGAAAGACTGACCATGCGATTTGTTAATTGTTATCACGAATGCATGACAAATTGGAAATTGAGTACGTTTAAGCTCAAAAGGGCATATAAGTTGGGATCATGGAATCTTCGGAATGAGAACTTCCTCATCTTTGAATTTTCCTTTGAGTAAAGTCGCGTGAATCACATTCATTATCAATTTTTTTAATCACCAAACGCGTTCCGTTGGCTAGCTATGGTTGGTTTAGGTTTTCGAAAGATCATGAACACAGAGCCTACATTTAGCTGTAAATCGTGCCTTGGTAAGCCAGGTACGTCCAAGGACTTAAAATATTCAGAAAGATAGTTGGTGATTTCGTCTTCGTTTGTTACACAGTTAAAAGATTTGAATTCATGCAGACTACCAACTATTTCATCCTGATTTACCTCTCTGCAGACCAACCACAATTCTAAATCTGCCCTCCTTTTATTTGCCAAATATTAAAAGTTTATGGTGACATAATAATAACAAATAAATTAAAATGGCTATTAAATTCACTCTAAAACATTTTAAATTGACAAGAAAAAATTGCTTCGAGCGAAATCTTCATATTCTTTTAGTATACTCGCAGAGGTTTAATACTTTCGTCTCTACCAAGAAGCAGTAAGGACGTAACATATTAATTACATGAAAACATTCACTTCTACAGTATATCAATTTTTTTAAACCAGAATCATGTGCTCTTAGCGTTTATAATGAGGGTATGGCAGTTTGAGCACGTGCGTTGAAGGATGGATTCACTAAATCCTTGATTATGAGTTGGCACACAGA
This sequence comes from Ischnura elegans, assembly GCF_921293095.1. NCBI lineage: Eukaryota > Metazoa > Arthropoda > Insecta > Odonata > Coenagrionidae > Ischnura > Ischnura elegans. Next base: position 84,141,609 of record NC_060248.1, read on the forward strand.
TACAATCTCAAATTCGCCACCTAACAGTAAAACGGGAAACATTTCTTTCGCCAATCAAAGCTAGCAAATAAGTGCCTGGTTCAGCAGAATACAAATCCGTTAGTAATACATAAATGAAATTAAAATGCAATTCAATAGGCATAATTGAGAACATATAGATTTTCTGGAATAGAGTTTTAACTCTTTTGAGCTTATTGTAATCTCGTTACGACAATGGGCAATCCAATATAAATCCACATTTCCAGTTCCTTTTTATGCGAAATAAAATGCGAGCTTTGTTTGGAATATTTTCCACACGATAAATTGCGCACACTCCAAAATGATTACATTACTCGAAACTCAACTATTCATGATGACAATAGAGCGGGAAATGAAAATCAGAGCTAATTGAGTGTACTCAAGAGTACCTTCCTGCTAAAAAAATTTGAATACTCCCATAATTAGAAAAATATTACTAATAGCATCAATTTCCAAATTTTTACCAAGGCAAAAGGACTAACAATTAGACGAAACCATACATCAAAAGTAATCAAAACCATTTCAGTGGCTGAAGGCGTTGAAGATTCTCCCCACCAAAAATAGATGACTGTATTATCATATGTACCAACGTTTGTGGAACCTGTAAAATTCGTAAATCAACACAACCATTTTAATTGTCAATGAAAAGCAAACGAATAAAAAAATAAGATAATTTTGATTAAAACTCATTACTCATAGTATCATGCCATAACGCAAGGTATTGATGCAGAAATGCACAATAAATTCATAATGCCTAAAATACCACTGCATAAAACCAATTACCAATAAGTAGGACGTAATCCTTACAAAGACACTTCATGGTTTGGAATGAAGATAAATGAATAGGCGGTCAAAAGAGTACCGAGCTAGATAATTAACCAATGATGACGGTCTTACGTGCATGCTGAACCTCAAGTAATTACTAGGAATGCTGTGAAGAATGCAATGACGATTCCGTGAACGTCTATGGTCATATGTCGGAAGTATAAGGAGACAGAGAAAGATAGTTGAAAGGGCTGCTCGCATTGCCCCTAATTAAGCTAAAGCTACTCGATTCGAGGTACGAACGGAGGAATTCGGACGGATTGAATGCTGAGGAGTGAACATCGATAGGGTTTTACAACGGCGAACAACTGCGGTCCACGTTAGGACACAAAGAGGATCGTTCCTTCCTCTTTGCCGTAACAGTAATGAGCATTAGAAATAAAAAACTGAATTCGTGAAAGGAGAGAGAATGCGCTCGAGGAAGGGGGTTGGGAATGCTGATAAATTGAAAGGCTGACGTAGGAACGCGTTGGTTAGCCTTAAGAAGAGAATGGTATTGAAAAAAAATGTTTTCAACAATGCTCGGAGATACCTTCGTGATTCACAATTGGGTATAATATTAATAATTCGTCTTTATTGGGTGATATTTCGACTAGAAAGTCCCATCTTCCATCTAACCCCTCTTCATGCATTAAATATTTGCAGAGGAATACATTGTCAAGTTGATGCGTGGTTTTCCGCGGCGTTGTCTAGATGATGTCTCCATCCTTCTGGTATTCACCGCGCGGATTTTCTTTGCGACGACAGTTTCTCCGGTATTCCAACCGGCGTCTTCAGATCGACCTGAAGACGCCGCTTGGAATACCGGAGAAACTGTCGTCGCAAAGAAAATCCACGCGGTGAAACCCAGAAGCATGGAGACATCATCAATACATTAACAAGTTACTCTAAAAATTGAATTAAGTCAAATTAGCACAAAAGAGGCATACAAGTAGGCTTAAAAGCAAGAAAATATCAAAAAAAGCAAGTTGCATTTAAAAAGTGTAAAATGATGGGGAAAATTAAGTGTATCGACTTTCTTCCTTCTTGGAAAAAAACCCACTGCAGGAAAGCGCCCACGCAAGAGGGAAGGCGTGATACATCTGCGCAACTCTACTGAGAAAGAGCTGATGTAAACATGGAAATATATAAAAACAAGAAATTTTCTCCCAGTTTCTGGAAAAGAAGAAAATACGATGAAGCATATTGGCATAAAAGAAAACGGGAGAATATTTAAATCCTCACCCTTTGAATTCGACAAAATTTGCATTTATCGACGTTCCACTCGCTTTAAAAGTGAAAGAATAATGCTTTATGCATCCCAAAACTCCGCTAAACTACTGACCTCATGGAAAAACTTTGCGAAAACTTTTTATTAACGACACTTTATAGTTGAAATTAAATTCTTTGAATTTCCTAGTATTTTATCGTCTCCACATTACTGATCCTGTCGTGGACATATCGAGGTCAGAATATAGTGGAAAAGAATAAAATGTGCGGAATGCAACCAAGCACTCGATTACGTCCCGCGTATAGCTCCGGATTCCACAAAGTTCGGCCGTGGCGAATCAATTACGCTTCTGCTGGTGATTTTCTACAAATTGGAGGCGGGGAAAATTGGATCCTAGCCACCGCTATTCGTTTTAAACGCAAAGACAAGAGGAGTACTTGGAAACAAATTTCGCAGAAACTTTTTCAAGGCTTTAAAACTCCGTGCCAAATTACGGGTCACCTCTCCTTGAAATAAATTGGCCCCGAAACCATATTCATTAAGGCCAACGCTTCGAATTAAATTACATTTCCAAGTAATTTCTGAGGAACTTTCTAAAGGTCTCTCTTAATCGAGAAAAATAAGATGCGTGCTATGCATGGTCAACGCATCGCGTTTCGCAAACGCAATACCCATTCCTAGCAAGACTTCTCACCAGATTCTCGGTCTGGTTTAAAAGGTCTAGCAAGTCTAGGTTTAGTAGTCTGGTCTAAAAGGTATGCTATTAAATAGGAGTTTATAGGAGAAACCGCATTTTTACTGTAAAAATTCTATTTTGCTACTGAAATACTAATGCTTTTTATTTGGACATTCACATTGTATTTTAAACTTATCTACTAAAAATCCTACGTTTCATGCGTCCCTTACAATTCTAACCTGGTTAAGTATTTTCGATTGTTCATTTGATCGGGTTAACCTAAAATCATCTAAGCATTCCATTAATCCTATCTCAATGTTCAATGAAAAAAAGCTACCTGACTGGTTACGGTAGGAAACTCAACGAAGCGTGGCATAAGAAAACGCGACTTACGTTATCAACACAAGAGACGAGGTAACTGAAGTGCAAAAGAAGATAGAGAAAGGGAAAAAAACAAACAAAGGGTTTTCACTTATAAGAGTAAATAACAAGGAGTCAATTCCTTCCATATGCTCTAGGTAGAAAAAAAGAAAACACGGCTTCCAACGTTGTCTCCAACGCCACGTGCGGAATTCTATACAACGGAGGCGATGGAAAGGAATGAGGATGTCGATTTGCCACAATTTGCCACGGAGAAGAATTTTTCAACATTTAGAGTAATCAGGAAGGAAAATCACAAGGAGAGAGCGGTAGATAAGAGGGCGAAGCGTTCGTTTCGCTAAACACTGTGGTTGCCATTGTTTTGAATACCTTGCACTCACTCCACGATATCCGAAGCGCACTCAAATCTTCTGCCGAGGAAGAAGCGAAAGAGAAGACTAATGACTAGAGGGCGTCGCAAGATGATTCTGGGGTGACAATTTCTTGTCGCTCCTTAGTGGCTAAACGGAACTGCCTCTACAACCGTGTTTACCGTTTCGGATTCAGTTTTAATCCAAACACGATTGAATACTTTTAACAACCGTTTCATTACAGCATCCTTTGATTGCTAATTTAAATATATGGCTATGTAGGAGCGAAAGTAAAATGTTATCTGGAATACTTTCCAACAAAATATCGCTCTCATTATAATAAAAGTGCTTTATTACGTTTAATACATCTTTGATCAGAGTGACAATGGTGAATCATAAATAGCTTTGAATGTGATACATGCTCTTTTACACAGCGCAATAATATTATTTCCACCTGAATAATGCTAAAGTCAAGTAATAGTAAGAGGGAAACCGTTCATTTAGCATTCTTCTTGCATATCACTCCTTTTTTTTATCCAGTACGATTTTAAAAGATCAATTCTCAATTCTGGATAAAGGGAAAATGCATGAGTTCATTTTTCAAATTCAAGGTTACAAAGAAATTAAAACCGCCATAACTGAAGATGTGATTTGATGACAGACAGAATATGTAATTATTTCTTGCCATTTTCTACGGTCATAAAAACCGAATAATCGCCATTGGTAGTTCACGATAACGTTGTAAATGTAAAATAGCTACGCCGGCAGAATGACTTTACGGTAAACTCTCACCTAGCCCCTGCTAACCAATTCCTGCTGTTAGAAAACTCGTTTTCCAACTAAAGCATGGGTTTAGGCCATATAGGAGAAGCCGAGATTCAAGAGGATAAAAATAAGAAAATTAAAATGAAACGCTCTTAAGAATCAATAGTTTGGAGCAAGGAGCCATGGGTGAAACATTATTTAACAGAATATGTTGGTCTGAAGAAGATCCTACAAAAAATATTCATATCTGCTATTCAGTGTTTTTAACTAAAAGACTCGGCTCTTTATTGCAATAGGTAAATAAACAACTTATCTAATTGCAAAAAAAGGGCAATAGTAGGGAGTAATGAGGAATTACTGATTTTGCATTGTCGTGTCTTTTGGATTGAAGTTTTTTTGAAATATGCAAATATCTGCAGGTATCATTGCTGGCCCTAAATAACCATTATTGAAACGCTGCGACTTTTTCCATTCGTGACATGGACATAATGGTCTATAAAGGAGAGAACTTGTTACTATTTATATTTTTCAAATGCGTCTTCTCCCCGTGCTGAAGCCGTCGTTACCTTTTTTCGGCCCTTCTCCAACTAACTCCCCCATTGTTCAGCTTTTAGGTTAGTGTTTGGAGGTAAAACAAAAATATAATTTTCCCTAGCCAAACTTATCCCTCGTTTCCAATCCGGACACCATTTGTTAAAGCCCCTTAATATTCCAAAGGGTTTCAAAAACATTTGCGAATTTAGTGAATAAGTACTCAACCTTGACGAATCCAATAATCACGGGGTTGAATAAAAGTTACATATGGGCAGAATAAGTATAATAGAAGGTTTTAACGAGTTCCCTATTGTACTAAACACTTTTAATCCTATCACCGAGTTGTAAAAGCTCATGACTACTTTAGTCACCTTTGAGTAATAGACATAAAGCGACACCGCAGTCTAACATCAATTGGATATGGATCAAACAGGATTAATTTAACGTTTTACCGCGTACGAGTTACCATAATGTGGGCATTCATAAAGCGAGGTAATGTATTGACCGGCATATTAGGTTGCAGCGTTGAATTTGAAAGAAAAAAAATAAAACATACTTCTGTCGGAATCGCCGCCTCTGAGGGTGTATCAGCGCCACGTGCGGTGCATTGAAGCGTATGAAAGCTCTCGCCATTTTCTGGCACCGTACCGTGCTTTTGCGATACGTAGTCGGTCTCACTGAATAGTCGGTCGATGAGTTACAAAGGCCTTCGGAGTCCTGGGGGATATTCATCGTCAGCGAGAGCTCGCAGTTCAATGGTTACGCTTTGAAGTTCACTCCAGTACCTCTTTCCCAAAACTCGCCGACCTTAAAAAAATATTGAAATGGCCATTTCCTTTGCACACATTAGTTGGTTACTCTGACATGGACATCTTTTTCCTTGAAGCTGGAGTTGCCTTTCCACCAAATTAATAGAAAGAGGTATTTCCAAGTCAGAGCTCTAACGGTTGTATGATACAACCTCCTTGTGAAGTACTGACAAATTTAGCTTTTACACCGCTTCACTTTGCCAATCTATTTTCAAGTTTAATGCGGGCTGATTTATAGCCCATTAATGCAGGCCATGAAATGAACAATTCACTTCATTACGATCAGTTGGACATGTGGGCATAAGAACTGAAGCATAAAATCAGAATCGCAAATTAATATGATTGGGCAATATCATTGTGTACGGTGATGAGTTTTGATTGGTAATTCACTTTAATGATCTTGCAGTAAGTCAAAATATCACGAGGGACCTACTAATAAACTACTAGCTTGCTTCGCCCGCATCCATGCTAATAATGATGGCTTGCCGAAATAAACGACTGAATTCTGTAACAGTCTAAGTCTAGATAATTAGCCTCCACGGAGATGAGACCCTTTTCCAATTCGAAAGCAGATGCATTTCAAATAGATACTCCAGAAAATGGCTCAACACCCAATCAAGAACTGTTAATTAATACCAACCCCAAATGCCGGATGGGAGAAATTCCAATGGCAATTTGCCTACCCGATAATCATACTCGCAAGCGAAACCAGGGAATACAGACGTTTTCTCTGTCACAAAATTGTTGAAAATAATTTTTACCTTCTTTTTTCTCCTCATTGAATTATGAGATATGAAAGAAAACTGAAAATGCAACCAATTCATGATTTTAACTCCCTTCACTTAGGCAATTATGGAATCATGATGTTACTTAAATGAGGATACTGCATAGATATTCATAATTACAGCTAAAGCGTTATTTTTAACTTAAATATAATCATAAATAGAGATAAAAGAGACGGAGGAGGAGGAAATTCTCCACGCTAATCAATATTAGCAATAAATTACCTCATTTATCGAAATTTTCGTTAGCATTGACTCCTGCACTTTGTAGCTCCACAGTATAAGAAAGAGAAACAATAATAAAAATGCAATTTATTCACTAGCTGAAATTAAATCAGCTTAGAAGCAAATCGGAGATCTTATATCCCTTGTTGGTAGAAATATTACCATTGGACACCAAATAAAATTTTGATCACCCTTATATCTGGGTATAGTGGCTCATAAAGGGTGCTGAAATAAAAATTTTAACTTTAACGAGTCAAATACCAAAGCAGTTTGCGTTCTTTGAATCTTTACTGGTGACGTCAGCTATTATAAAAGTCCATTTCATAGTTTGTCAGAAAAAAAGGAAAAAATAGTGCTTAGATATGCGTTCTTATTATTCCATTAAAGAAAACTATCATGCGTAATGATCATATTCACCTAACTTTAAAAATTCCATTCCCTTTTCCTTACTTAATAACGAAATAATAGAGTATTACCACGCATCTCTGAGATTATCAGTAACTCAGTCTAGAGAGTAAGAGGTTTCCACGATTTCTTTTATTCACAGGCATGTTGATTGGTAAGTGACATAAAATACTCTTTTCCTTTAACTATTTTCTTCAATCAACGCACAAAATTCATAATTTATACTCCAAATTCGAGTCAGAGAGAAGTTTACCCTATGTTTTTGGTTTATCATGATAGGTCTCAACAGAGTCTGTAGTATTATTTCGTATTTTCTTAACGTTTTTACGTAATTACCTTCTTTTAAATTTAATATGACTATTAAAAACAATTTCAGATGATAGATCCTCTTTTGATCGTACGAAATGCATAAAATGTAGCATGTTTGAGGGATCGCCATGAAGAGGACGCTCTAAATTCCAATTGACCCGGTATATTAAGCTTGATATCCTGACTCATCACTCATTTAAAACTCACGCTTTTATATTCAAATTTCCAGGATGTATAGAAATGTCTTTGCCAATAATAACTACGATTCCAGGCATGGGAAATTTTTCTCAGCCCAAGAGGATTTTAATTATGGAGAAATAAATGTTTTCATGGTCACAGAATTAACTAATGGATGCCTTGGCACATACCCTTATATATCAAGATCATATCAAAATTTTTAAACGAGAAATTTTTCAACAAATGGAAATAAAATACAACCGATCGATCGGAAGCAATACACCTTCTTATGAAGAAGCATAACTCCCAAGTAATCACTCCCGGTCTACTTAAATGACGCATTACTTTATTAAAATGTATCAATTTTCGGAGTTTTTAGAGTGGACGCTGACCAACAATTCCCTCTATCTTAAATGTGAATCTTTTTCTCCTTATTTGTTTTCGGGGATAAAATCTTTCCTTACGATGCTTGGTCAAATAGATAATTGTCGGAAAAATTCTACTTTTCATACATTAGATCGGTGATTCAAGCCGAGGGTTGGTTTGGATCGGTGGGAGTAGAGCTCAACCCAGACTTACACTTAGGTGTTTGGAATTCACAGATTCAGGGTAAGGAGGCCAGATCATTTCCCTGGGCCACCTTCAATAGCGAGAATTTTGTTTTGGGATGTCCAAAGCCTTCACTCAAGATTTGAACCCGGGTCCCTACCATCAGCAGACACGCGCTCTACCCAATAGGCTATCAGGCCCAAGTACATACCGAAATGCCAAGATCATAGCGAATGTTAAAAAACAGTAATAAATCATCAAAAATAGACCTAACAATAATAATAATAATATGATCTATTGCTCTTGGACATCGCTCATTAAGAACTTATTATGGCTATTACATACAAAAGTGCTCATAATAAACAAATTGCAAAATTTATAGTTAGAATAGACCATAGGCATGGGCGGATACATTACAGTGGAAAATAACAAAAAAATATCATAAGTATAAAAGGAAATTATACTTTCAAGGGTTTCAAAACACGACCCGTCGAGCGGGCGTGACGCGTCCTCTTCACGGATTAGTAGAGAGCGTGTCAAAAATGAATATTAGAGGAAGGGAGAAAGAGATTTTACGATGAACAGAAGTCAATGGAGACTGTTGCCGGTAAAATCCCGGCGTCAAATATGTACGGGATCGAAAACCCTACCTCGAAAATCCTCTTATCGTTCCGAACGGAATAGTCGCTTACCGACGCCATAAGCACAGTTCAGCACGAGTAGGAGCACATTGGAGGGGCTATCCTTCATTTCGCCCTAATGCTGTATCCATAGTTAATGATGAGTTCAGCTCCTAATTTAATCCATATTTTACTGTTCGAGCGTACTCCAAAATTGTGCAAAAAAGTTCGCTTTAGGAATTGGAGTAAAATAAACCACCTTCGACAGAATCTCTGTAATTATAGATGTTTATGCAAGACATTTTTAGTGTTCTGAATGAAGGCAGCAAAATAGCACAATATTCCGATTTCCAATATGTCAGGTGACGCATAATTGACCGTCTTAAGCCAAAAATCGCGGGACAGCTAACGGACAAAATGAAGAGTAAGCTTTTGATGAGGCTTCCCTAATTACTCTCTGATTTCTTAATGGAGAAGAACGTTTCTTCATTGGTTCATCGTTGGTTTGCACTAAGTAATGAAAAGTTCACTGATATTAAGGCTATTAATATCTACAGTGTCGCCAAAGATATTATGAATCAAACTATTAGGCTACAAACGCTAAATGGTGTCAGCGATCTCTGCGACAGCTGTGACTACGATAATAATTTGAAAGTAGTTAAAAATATATGGCATCATGGAAAATATGTCAACAAAAGAAACGAAGATACTTATTCGTTTGTATCTTAAATGGAATAAAAAAACATTAAAATAGTCTATCAAAGCAGATATGTAACAAGCTATATGACATCAAAGACTGCTTAGGTGAAATTGAAACACAAAGAAATAAAATTGAAAATGGACATATCACGATATTTTCAAGATGAACAGAATGTTTTTTAGGCAAAAAATATATCTCATTGAGAAAATGCGGTTAACGAGGTAAATTTTTAAATGAGGTTCACTCAGAAGTAGTTAATTAGAGCACTAACGCGTCAGCCGAGTTCAAAGGCGTCTCTTAGAAGCTCCGCTGCCGCTTCGTATCGACCAATATTGGAAACCAATTCCGAGGCATCCAATTCTGGATTTCAGCATGAGCTGGCCATTTTACTGTGAGACCTGAGCCAGGGCTGTAAAAAGATGACGGAAAGGGCAAATATTTGCCGACGAGACACTTGTCTCCACCCTTGTTTACGAGTGAAGTGTATGCATAGCATATGAAAGATGCAGACTTTGCCATTTTTCAATCAAGAACAATTTTGCAACAGCATAAAGCAAAAGAATCCAACCGCAATTCTATTAGTAAGCATAATTACAACAAAATCCTAGACTTTATTGCACGTTAAAATGACGGCGAAATTTTATTTGAAAGATATGCAACTGACTGAGTATTTCAGAGAATACAAAGTTCATAATTACACTTGGTCTAAAACAGTGAATACCAAGTAAAATCGAAATTATAACACGTCCAGATGATAATGATGACTATATATTTATCTTAAAAAATGTGAGAAATAGATATTGGAAAGCATTGCCTACATTCATATAAGCAGTATATCAACCTTCTTTCCATCCCAGACTTAGAGTTGATGTCCTAAACCTGGATAAGAATATCTAAGCAATCTTACAAATCAGAAAAGACGATAGCCTAAAAACAATATTTCTTAAAACATTTATGACATACTCCTTGCAAATTTCCAATGAAAAAACATTCAAAAGAGGGCATTTGAATGAAATTAAAAATAGGCCTTAATATTTCCGTTTCCATCAGGTAATTATAATCAGAAATTTCAGGGAAGGTGAAACGTCTTTTAAACCTTTGGATGTAAACGTTTATGCTGTAAACTTTCATAAAGTAGATATTTTGAATCTAAAATTTCCACGACATATGAATCACCTCATCCTATACGTTTTCCTGGATTCCATCCCTTAAGTACTGGTAATCAAGAAATTAGCTAATTGATCATCAGAAAGTTCAAAAGGTATGCGGTAACTTTCCTACTTTATGTTCACTAGAGGCAAAACCAAAGGCTTTAAGTATTGGTCTTGGATCATTTCCAAGACTTAGAGCTAATAGCTATTACCCTCTTTCCTATCGCAAGGAACAAAACAAAAATTAACATAATGGGCACAATTTCTTCAAATTTACATACTTTATGAACCGTTAGTAATTATAAAATATAAATGAATAATACTAAGAGACCTATTTTATATTACATTGTAAGAGACCGAAATTCTATTAAATTGAGTTTTTAATAATAATGAGCATACTATTCAACTTAAAAGGTATAAAAATAACGAGATTAATCAAAATAAATAACCATTCATAGTTTTTAGGTTTTTAATGCTTCTGATTTCAAATTTATATTTCAATAGTCTTTTAACGAATTCATTTCGTCCAAAAGAAATGCATGCAGAGGAAGAAAGTCATTCAAAGCCAGTGTCAAGATTATTTAATTCAGTTAAGATCAGAGTAAATGAATAAACATGTTAATTTCCTCTCAATACTTGATTACAAAAATTTTAATCCTATCCTCACTGTTTCTCTACTGAAAACAAAAAACAATGGAAAAGAGAAAAGCTGTCAGCAGGCAAGAAAACTTATAGGATTTTCAAGTTTGTGAAGGAAAATCAAGGTGGCATTTCAAAGGTAAATCCTAGAACTTGGATTAAAATACCTAGTCTTTGATTACCATATCTCAAAAATTTATCCCAAAGCAAAATAAAAAAAAAACATCGTTCGGCGGACCCAGAACGCAAATTTCATTATTTTCATCATCACGAGAATTGGCAGGACTAAATGGGATATTGAGACGTAGATGAGCATGTCATACTAATAAAACTTCAAAGATTGGAGTAATTCAATTTTCATCGGGCTCATTAGAGTCCCATTGGAAGAGAACGTTGTCTCCACTCCGATAAGGTTTTTCTCCTTTCAAAGAGATAGGTGATAATTGAAAAATCAAAATTCTGGAAAGACTTCAATAACAGCTGCGATATAATAGTATTACGGGGTATTTCCACAAAGAAAGAAGGGAAATTTTTAAATTCAACGAAAAAAAGTTAAAAATAAGGCGCTAAAGACACCGTCTAATGATCCTATTTTGAGTCTTGTATTCACTTTATATTTTCACAAAAGGCATTGGCGAATTCAATTCATTTTATCTATGAATACTATTTTCTATTATGATTCAATGATAATTTCTCTTTAAGCTATCATATCAAAATTAGAGAAAACCCTCTTAATTAATGCAGCTGCATTTTACGACAAGAGATTACCGTAAACGAATCAGCGTTTACCCATAAAACAGGAAAAATTATATTTTGACCGGAGTGAATTAACTTTAGTACATATTTTACCTGCATATTATCGCCATTATAGCACTTTGATTTGCTTTTGATCCTATGATTTAAATAACGCCAATGAAACTAGCGAGCAATTCTTAGAATGCATATACCGCCTCCTATATTGTGCCTTAATCTCCTTTTGGTATTGCTTCCAGGTATTCAATTATAAATTGAAAGGAGAAAGCACAAATTTCATCTGCATATCATTTTTTATACTCCATTAAGTTATAAGGGGTGATTCAAATCTAACAATGGACCAACATCACTCTCTCTACGTATATTTCTGTAAACTATCTCTTTTAATTATTATTATTGGCCTTCGCAACACAATGCGTTGCAATTCTTGAATTCAAATGAAAATAATCCTCAGCATTCCAATATCACGATGAAATTTTAAACACTTCGTTTGACAGTAGCACAAATACCACCCTTTAATATCGAATGATCAGAATCCACAAAAGTTGATTAAAAATAATATTTTTCATTTCATCCAATGAACTCAATTTTCGCAAATAATACCAAAATCGCTTTCCTAGTAATGATGCAATTAGGACGTATGAACCACAAATTCAACCATATCCACCGGTTACTCCCAGAGATGACGGCCCGTTATTTTTTCAAAGGGCTAGGAATTCTTTCACCACAGCAATCGCTGAACCTAACTAAAAACTATTCTCACTACATCAGCCAGTGCCTTTGGCACTAAACAGGCATATTCCACGTTGATGGCTGTTAGGTTGGATGAAAGGCTTAATCCTCACCCTTTGTTCTCCTATTTGATGTGCCTTCGAACCACGGCTCTCCATTCTAATTCCTCAATTTTCCAGCCGAGGCTCTCCTCCAGTGCACCTCTGAATAATCGCCTCTGATTGCCAGAGTGGGCATCGACGAGGTCATCCGACCTCTCATCTTCGCGATCTGAGGAAATCATTTCCCTTACCTTTCATCGTTCGTCAGACCTGCTGAAATATGAGAGACCACCTCCCTCTTCTGAAATCGAATCAGAATTCTAACTCTCTAGAATCACGTCATTTGTGCCTCGGTGCACTTCCAGGCATGGTGGTTTAAAACCCGTTATCAGAAAGGCTTTAACCGTAGAAATCCCGTTATTTCCATGAGCATGTTGGCTTGGCTTTGTCAGTACCCATGAGGAAATGTTGTGAAGCAATACATCCAAAACTGGAAATGCAACGATAGGTGATGAGATCTTCAATTCTTAAGCGATAATTCAATACCCAAGTACGAGAGCATGAAAATGAGATTATTGCTCATGCACACAAAGCCCCTACTGCCCTCTAAGAGTAGCTTTTTCCGGCTCTTCCTGCAGGAATTACTTTCGGAGTAAATACATATATAAAAGAGAGCAGAATGTGGTTGCGTACGACCAGAGGCCAAAATCAAAACCCAAACTTCAGTATTTATTATGTTAAATGGGAAAATTTATCGCCAAATATAAACTTATAAATACATCATCAAAAATGTTTTATACTTCTTCTCATTTAAGAGCATCAAATTTAAATTTCTTACAAAATAAACAGCAAGAAAACAAACACTATCGTCCCAGTCAGCCTATCAGACCAAACACGAGATCTCATATTTTGACATTTCAATCTTGGTCTTATGCGTAATAAACGATTGTCTCTCGTGTATATTTTTAATCAGAGGAATTCAAAATAGGCGATGGGCATTATTAATTTTTGGGAAATCTCATGTTCACAAAAAGTCGTTAATATCATGATCTTGCACTCATTCAAACTATCACCATTTTGAATCCGGCACTCAGAAAAACGTATTCCTATGAATTGTGTTTGAAATCCCAGCAGGAGTAAACTCAGTTATATATCAGTACATCTTTTAATATGCCAAATTGTGTTTTTCGGGCTGTTGCGCCAAATTTCCTCTTCGTGGTAATGTAAACATTTTTGACACTTTTCCCGTAAGTCACCGAGAAGCTATTTCCGACCCGTAACCATAACCATTGATTGTAGCACAGTCGGGCAACAAAACGCAAATAGCATCAGTAGAAAAATTACCAAGCATATGCTTTAAAGGAGAAATAGGAAATATTTAAGTTCAATATTACAAAGCATAGGAGTTTTGAGAAAGCCTTACGCAGAAAAATAAACATTCAAGTCTACATAATGAGGTCAGGATAAGGAAGAGCAAGGAATCTTCTCCATTAGAATATGATTGCTCTAGAAGCCAAGGAGAGGAATAGAATTTATTATAATTTCATGAAAAAGTGCAGATAATGTTTGCTGGGGTAACATTGTTGAGGAAAAGGAATACAAGCCTGAATCTTTATACACATACTTGTGATTAACTCGTATCCCTCTGCCGCAACTATTATCTGCACTTATATCCGAAATTATAGAAATTACACTTCTACCCCTTGACCTTTATGGTCCTTATATGCTTTCTAAGCATTGAAAGCCCTAGGGGTACTTGACGAAATTTCCATCCCCACACCCCTTCCCTCAAGGAATTCCACATGAGTGAAGCGTTAGAGGTGAGTCAAAATGAGTCTACGAGCCAGATTTATAATAATACAACAATGTGCAAAATTGGCAGACATTCACAGCCACCCTTTTCCTGAGAAAACTTCAAATGAAATCATATGAAATTAACAGTGAGTAGGAGTTGGAAAAAAAATAAATAAGGGCGGACGTTAGCTCTTAATCCTAGGAACTTCACGTCAATGAGCTAGTATTTTCATTTCAAGGTCCTATTCTTAATAACCTTTCCCCTGACCTATTTACTGGGAAAAAAGACGTCACGAAAAGAAGGCATTACCATGCCCACATTTATCAATTCCATTCTATCATAATATTTAACACCATTCTCAAGGGTCTTAAAAATGATTGACACAATCGAATGAATCATAATATCAATTATCTGTTCATAAATGTACTGGTATCTAAGACTAATGCTGTGAGACACAATGTATTATCTGGAACAGTCAGTGTCATCGGATGATAATTTCACATAGCAACCAGCGAGACCTCTACCCCAGACGAAGGGAATATGTGCCGTTTGCTGTAAAAGATAAATCTTCCATCGTACGGTGGTAAGTGTTTGTGCATCGCGTCATGTCCTTCGAAAATATGTGGCGTGGGCACATAAAAATCCCTCGCTACTCCGAAGTTAATCCATCATCCCCAGGTTTTGTCCCGTTTCCAACTCACTTGGCTGGAAATTCCACCCGATCCGTGTCGTCCTCGCATTAAGTTGTTTATGATGGATGCTCACGGACAGCGGAGACATGGCCATGGCTCCCTCAACCTCACGTCTACTGCATTTTTCATCGGGGAAGTTCTCTGAATTCATTGTGCAATCACATCGTCCCTCATGGACGAAAAGATTTTTCTTTCCTCCATTCTTCCTTATCAAGATACTTAGAGGATCATTTATGCTCCGATGAACATGCATTCTTTACGAATACGTTTTAAGGAATGAAATATCATAGAAATTTATCATAGTAATGCCTACGACACATATCATTCCCAAGTAATTGTTAGTTGTTACTTAAGTTTAAAGGGTTATTATCCATAAAGAGAGATTACTATAAGATTGCAGCAGTGGAAAATCCTCTCCTACGGGA
The DNA here is from genome assembly GCF_921293095.1 of Ischnura elegans. NCBI lineage: Eukaryota > Metazoa > Arthropoda > Insecta > Odonata > Coenagrionidae > Ischnura > Ischnura elegans. Next base: position 84,157,172 of record NC_060248.1, read on the forward strand.
TAACCGATTTTAATTCCGATAGAGTATTTTTCCTTAATGACATTCTGTCATTTTATTTTCGTACGGCTTATTTTCATCCAAGAGTAGTAAAATACATAAAATATGGCTACAAAATGAATTTGTACATCTTGGGATTTACACAATTCTCTTGTAGTTAATGGAGGTATACTCTAAGCCAACGCAGCCTATTGCAAGGAACTTTTATCGGCAGATGCTTTTTTACCTTCCTTTTTACTTCTCCGGCATCCAAGATAGAGGTAGAACCTAATCCTTCCACACGAAAGCTTTAGTATCTAATAGAGTAGCATACATTGAGGAAAAAATGTTTACTCCTCAAAATCACAAACTCTAGGATGTAACTATGGGAATATAAGCTTCCCTTATCATCTCTCTCCAACGCACCAACTATGCGCCGCGACGCGCTCCCTATGGTCACTAAGGGCGACGGCCATCAACAAAGAAATGTCAACGTGAATGAGCACCACTCTTTTTAAAGCGTCCATTTCAACCCTATCGTCCCTTTTCGTGAACATTCCCAACCCCTCCCTTACCAAACCCCGACGCGTTTTTCATGAAAGCACTGCGCCGCTGCCGTTCTTTTATTTTTTTGGAGAATTACGAAGGCTCATCCAAGCATGTACCTTTTCATGCAGTGACCTCCACATTTTATATTCCTTTCAAACTCTATTCTAAATATTTTTTTCCTTTTTGATGTATCGTCGCGCACAGTAACTCCACACAAGACTAATCCTTTGGTCTTTTGAACCAGTACAAAGGGTAGGGGAGTACGAGGTGCCGCGGCGAGATTCGCTTTCTCGGAGCCCGTAATGAGTCCTCTTATCTTCCGCTCAGCACCCGCACCTCTAGTCCATAATTCACACGCTTTCGAGGTACTAACGTGCGCTAAGATTGCTAGTATTCCTAGTTACGAAAGGAAATACGTTATAAAATGCTCGTGACCCCCTTTATGTGGATTCATAACGAAATTCTTCCGTTCGTACATGTAATAATCCTCACAACTCCTAAAAAAAAATGTGTGTTACATTTTCAAAAATGGACATTTTTACAATAATTACCTTAATAAAATTGAGGATATCTGTGGGGGCAGCGACAATCTCTTTTTTACTGAGATATCCAATTGCTCCCCAAATAAATTATTGACGACTATTGTAGCAAATACTAAATGAACGCGGTATACAATTAAAATTCCAAAATAGCTCTTCCAGATATTTATAAATATTTGAGGAGATGCCTTACGATCCTTATCGAACATGGCGTCAAGTGATTTTGCTACAACAATTGGCTATTTCACAATTAGAGCAAGTAGTGTTATTAGGATACGTAATATAAGGTTAATCAAGCAATAATTGCTACTACTAGAGTGATATTTAAAGAACTTATAATTCTCTCATTGAAAATATCGCGAAAAAAGCTGCAAAGATTCATGCACAGCCTACATCCATGCATGGAATTGACTAGCTTGTAGGATATTTGTTTCCTTCAAAGTTCATCATTTTCCATCCGTTTGCGAGCAAAAATATCTGATAATAAGGGACAGCTGAGCACCCTCATTAACTAACGTATGTTTTTACCTAACGCAACACCTGAGTGCTACAAATCAAAGGTCGAATTACTAGACTAAGTGCCAAATACTCAGAAGTTGAAGAAAGTCAAGAAAAATTGCTAGATAAAAATTACTCGAAATGAATTGAAAGAATGTAGTTTCCCCATTAAAGGATTCCAAAAATTGAGTTACAAAATAACAAAATCGCTCATAATTACCTCCTATTTAATTGCCAAATACTCCCAAGTGGAAGCGAGTCACGATAAATTACTAGATAAAAAATTACCCTGAATGAATGGAGAATATACCTGTAAATTCCACATAAAAGAATTCTAAAAATTGTTTAAAAAAACGCCTCAAACGTTGTTCAAAATTTATATAAGGGGACCCAGGGAGGATAAGGGACATTTAAGTGCGAAAAAAGCGGAAATAGCTATAACTAGTCCCGATTGGTATAGTTTATAAGATAAGCAACACCTATCTGGACTAGATAGAGTTATTGCCAATTGCGCAGCACCTTTCTTCGCACTTAAAATCGCTCACCCTGTTTCTCCCCAGGTTCCCCTAATCAAATCGTTCTAAGATGAATTTTTGTCAGATGCAAATGATGTGCACCCACGTACATTTCACTTTCTTTTATAATATGTATAAATTTTCCCTTCCGTAAAATAAGTCAACTTAGGGAAATTTCCTCCTCAACCTCTTTCAAGAGTACTTTGTGGAGCTGAACTTCCATATCTTTTCAGCGATTTGCTCTCATTATTCTTTTCTATCGCGTAATGCAAAATTTATTTCATTTATTTGACTATAAATAATAATAAAAATTATTCCAAATTATGAAAATTCAATTATCATTTAAACAATGATTTTACTGAGATATAGGTTACCGTTTCGAGGTCACACTAACTCTAAAATTTGATAAAAATCTAAATTGCATCGTGTCCTTCTTGACCCAGAAATAATTCCATTCCCTGTCACGACTTCGTTAAGGAGAAGAACTTCACTACCTCGTGAGGCAGGGCAGAACTTCCCGGCGGAAACTTCCTTCCCTCTCCATTACTTCTACCTATCCCGGACCGTTTCTGCCCCATGTCAAGAAACCACATACTGTGCGTTTCCCTGCGCTCAATTAAGTCTGTGGTACGTGTCTGACGGTGGAAATGTGACAACATCCACGACGATGAGAGAGTCCGCTTGAGGTAAGGCAAGGAGCACGTACGATGCCTCCCAAATGAAAAGGAGTTCTTGGCCCCGTGATAGACTTCATCAGGAGAGTTTCCAAACTTTTTTAACATCGGGAATTCAATTTGAAGAGCACAAGTTTCGGGACGCATAAGGTGAGGCTTCAGAGCTTGCCATGCGTAAACAAAACCTTGCTTAAAATATATCGCAACACGTGCCGTGGAGAGTTTTTAGCTACCAAGTTGACGCTTAAGCCTCTCTCTCCGTCAATTTCGGGCGATAACAGAGGATAAGACCCTTTTATGCCTATGAAAGCATCGTGGTATGACTTTCATAAGTAACCAGAAAAGCTGAATTAGACGACAGGGTGCATTAAATAACGTTTTGTTTTCTTAGTGTACACCCCGTTAAAATTGTAAATGACTGATTTCAGTCAACTCCCCTCCAATCCCAAACCTTTCTCACTGCAGAGTAAGTGACACCCGCAATAATTTGTGAGATTAAGCAAGTTTTAGCGTCCGAATTATATTTCGATAAAACATAATATCAAGTATTTCTAACCGAGCTCATTGCCGGGGAAAGTTCCTAACGATTAGTTTTTCTATCTTTTAGGATTAAATTATTCATGATTTTGTACAGAATACAACAATAAAGATGCACGAAAAAACAAATAACGAAAGTCGGTAAATTGCTATAATTAGTACAAATGGAGTCTTAACTACGGGAAATGCAGAGAGTCACTTATTTGCGTATTTTTATTGGTATCAGAGATTAATTGATACCACCGGTAAAAAATTCACACGAAAGGGAGAGCTATCTTAATTGACACTAAACAGAAAGCTACCTATACCTACGTTTTATGAAAACAGAGAAACACCTTTTTATTTTTTATACAGTACTTAAATTATATTCTAAATTGATAAAATCTTAACGATGGATAACTTATTTGATAAAAAGTTTTTAAAATTTATATTAATAGAGTAAAATAGGCTTTCATCACTCAATTATAGCTCAAGAGACTCCATAAACTCCCATAAAAATTTCATATGCGACCGATCAGTAAAAACTACCCTAAATGAAGACCATTGAGAAAATCACGTTTCGTGCAGTTTGCATGCGAAACACGACCGGCTACCACGTATTAACGGTTTAATTTCAGCCAAGACAAAATATAGGAACATAAAATATTTACGTTCGAATTAAGCGTTTTGTACCCCCATAAACGCAAAATGGTCACTTGACATGGAGCTGCAGCAGTGCATGAGATACTACTCAAAACTGTGAGGTGTCCCTGTGAGTTATGGGCACTGACATTTGAGAAATAATACAAGCGTCGTGAACAACAACACGCGGAACCGTTAACATGTTCTGGGCACGTGTTTATGAGACACTTCGCCAGAAATCACTTGGCAATACGGATTGGCTTTCTGTCACCATTGAACATCGTAATTACGTTGGCCCAGTTCTGATGTTGAGATTCAACTTAATAGTCTAATTAATGAATGAATTTTCAAACAAGAGGGGTCAAACAAAGCACACACAAATCTTCCACTATAGCCGAAGATCATAAATGTATTTGAAAGGAATAATATGGCATTGAATTGAGCTTAAAATTTGCACAGAGTAACAATTGAAATCAGGATTCATTGTTTTTGACGTCTAAAACATGGTAGAAGACAGTAATTCAGAAAATAAATATACTGAAAGACACATATTTACCTAAAAGACACAACTTACTTAGCCACATTTAGCCAATGAAGACCCATTTCCATGATATACAAGATCATAGTGAACTGCGGTAATTTATTGCCTGAAACAGATGCATAAAAATCCCCAATTCAGCGGACGTATTGAAAACTTGTGGTATTATACATACTTTTAATATATATTGGTACATATAATATGCATTTAAGCTTTCCAGTATTATCTAATTCCAATATTTTCACAACATTGAATATCGCAATAAAATTGATTACAGTTACAGTCCGGCTGTGACTGCAAGGTAACGACAAAATGACAAGTTACCTAAAGGCATGATTTATCAAGAGTTCATCCAAAATGCGTTGACGGCATAGGAAAAAATAACGACGTTGGTATAAGTTGATGAGGTAAAAAAAAGACACTAGCTACGTGAGATGGATAAATCCCCGAAACAAACTCCGCAAAGAATAGCAGAACTGAGGGGTTCTTTTGCAAGTTGGAAGTCTGAGGGGGTGTGAGCGAGGCTAAAAGTAGGAAGAAAAGTAAAATGTAAGAATTGGAGAAGCGGCGAGGGGCTGTAAACGAGATGCCGAAAATGAAACGAAAGTTCCCGGAATTGGTTAAGTTTTATCACGAGTTGATGGAAACTTTTGGTGACGATTCCCTGCTGGGCCCACGACACAACTTGGACCTTTTCTCGCCGCATGAAGAACACACTGACTCCGCACCAGCCCACAACGCTATACTCCATTATTTCACGCTTAACATCATGCATACTTCTTTCTTTAAACTTTCTTTTTGTTTTCTGAACACGAAGTAAGGTTAGGGATACACAGTTTAGACCAAGTTGATTGCAGACTAATCGGTTCATCCCTTCGGCTAGGAAAATGGAAAACCACAAAAGTATAAAATAAACTGCTTTATCGCGACGCAAAGCAGTAGCAACTCTTTATATTTTTCAGTTATTACAATTAGAAAGACTTCAAACAATAACTTTTAAAACGATCTTTTCGAAAATATACTGATGAAGAAACGATACGCGATCTTATCATAAAGCACAATGCAGAAAAGTTTATCGAGTTAAAGTACTAAAGAGGAAATCGAAGACTTTTCCCATTGAAGCGCTCATTGGTGATTAAACAGAGATGCATAAGCAACTTCCCTAGGAGGAGGGGGCATTATGCATCTGATTGCATCTTCTCCTGTCTAGAAGTACCTCTTATTTGATTAAAGCGTAATGTGATTAACCTCCGACGAACCCTGAGCCAAAGTACCAACTCATGTTTAAAAAATCCTTAACGAGAATATGCGCCAATTTTTTGACCAAGTGCATCCATTTTGAGCTAATAAACAACTAATAAATTAGCAACTTAATTTCAACCTGAATACTTAAGACATGAATTTAGGCTCTGGCAAATAAATGCATTTATTTAACCTAAAAAATTGATTTCTAGAACGGCACGAGGCTACTTGGTAGAATAGTTTTCAAGTACATTTTTGAGGTTCCAAGACCCCAACACTTCCATTTTTTCAATTTCAATTTTTTTCAATCAGTGGATACTGCATATTGTATATGAGTTTTAGAGAAATTTTGAAGTTTGTTACCTTCGTGGTTTTGCAATCAATTGCAAAGTGTTTGTTCAAAAGACTTTTATTGAATTTACGTACTGTTCCCCAATTCAGGCTTTCAATACATGTATCGTATCCAAAGCGATGACTTTGAACGTAAATTCTAAAAGGGATAAATATTGTTCACACAAGATACGTGCATTTGGAATGTACCTGAATAAGCGCCCTCCTTCCCGATACTACTATTTCTGGGGTGCAACAGTCAATAAATAATTTATATCTCATTAATGAAACTCAATTCAATATCATCGCTTAATAGATTACAAAACCACACTAATGAGACTCAATTCAATATCATCACTCAATAGATTACAAAATGGATAATTGGTGTAACACCTCACCCGACATATGAGTAAGACAAGGAAAATTCGTAATTCAATGCACTTAGCTATAGTCTGAAACAACCTTTATTTTGTTTCCTCTCAAAGGCATGAAATTCCATGGCAATCTATCATGTTAGTGGAATGCTAAACCTAGCGAGAAAATTTTTATGCAACTCTCATGGTGCCTGCCAACTTGCGAAAAACACTTCAAAGGGGAAAAATAATGAGCTCTACAAGGAAGAAGGGTGCTGGCATTTCTGCAGGTACACTTTTTCAACCTTTAAGAGCAAAGCTTTTACGAGACATCAAAGGAAATTTATACGAGAAAATAAACAGGCCACTCTTCTCGGAGATTTCAGCTCCCTTTGTCTTCCCTTGATGCATTTCATTTATTTAGCTCGCGAACTCTCGAAAGCGTGAAAACTCAAGTCGTAACGAGGAATAACAGACGTAATCGCAATTTTCTCACGTTTCAGTTCCAACTAAAAAATGCGCAGCCGGCACATGATGAAGAATAGGAGATTGTTTTCAAGGCAATTTTTCAATTGCTTTAACCAACTCTCCTTTGCGTTAAGTCTTGAGCAATAAATCTCATATTCCTTTTTTTTCAGTATGTTAACATCAGATTATACTGAAACAAGAACTAAAAAAATTTTTTTTCAACGCATAGTTAAAAAACCTAAAGAATGGTTTTCGATAGACCGGGATGAGCTTAAATGGAAGATTTTTTCACCAGTGGCTTGGGAAAATGTCCGAAGTATTTTTATGCCCCGTCAGAAAATTTGTGATGAATGACACTTTTTACATTTGAGAATTATTTTTAGATGCATTAATATGATTTTATAGACCAATTTTCCCTTACTACGAGTAAAAACAGCCCAAGTTGCATTCTTCCAACGTATCTGTTTTTAATAACTAATCTTTATCTTGGGCGACTTAAGCACAACTTTTAACGCAACTTAAGCACAACAAGCCTTTCTCTCGTATCTCGCATGCATTGTTCCCCTGATAATCAAGTAGTAATAAATTCGAACACGACAAAAACACAAAACGTTAACGGATAAAAAAACTCTCCAAAACCAATTGTCCAAAACATTGAATTTATTATAGATGTATGGCATTCTCTATAGCTTAATAATGTCATTCCGGGCACTTAACCTTACCGAAAATCTTAATATTAAAAATAATATCCGTAAATACTTTATTTATGTCACTGGTAAACAAATTACAAACAAAGAAACGACATTCTCAGTTATCTGGAACAGTGAGGAGCGCACGCCTGCCGTTAAGGCCTATTTTTTGAGCGAATTTTCTATGATCGCAACCCAGCGTCCCTTTCGGTATCACTTTAATTAAACGCATGACGGTGACTAAATTTTGTGAAAATAAAACTTTACAGTCACGCGTCTCGAACGATACCACTAGCGCTCCGCCACTAAACCAACCGAATGAATTTCGCGCTCTTTTAAAAAGGTTATGTTGCCGAACCCGTTATAATCACCCTTTATTCTCAGAATAAAAATTAATCCGTGTAATACACATGGGCGTACCAAGCGAGGGGCAGGTGGGGCCAGCTCCCCCCCCCCCCCCCCCCCCCCCCAGAAGCAAAAAAGGCAAGTCTTTAAGCAAAATCAGTGCTTAATTGAAACAAAAGTATTCAACAAATTTTCTTTAAACCCACGAAAAATTATACATATTAGTATAAGATATGTAACTAAAATAAAACTATTTTGCTCCCCCCTAGACCATAGCTTGCCCCGCCCTAGTTATAATACTGGGTACGCCCTTGGTAATACATCATTACCGTACAAGCAAAGACGCAAAAATTTATTTCACTTATTCCCACGTACTTATGCACAAGAATTTTGTGACGGAGTAACTGAAGTTGTAGCTCGAAAGATTTTTATTGGAAAACATTTTTTGAGCACCCGCAATTATCCCGGGGACGACTTGAAATAAAAATTTTATACAAGTCCGCTCACGGGTAGACGCCGTATTTATTTCGCACCATTTTAAGTCCACGAGGCACCACTTCTCTTTCCTTTCCCCGAGGCTTTGACATTTCTCACTGCCGAACAAACACGGCGCCCACTCTTTGAGCCCTTGACCGAGTCGTCAGCGACAGCTCAGGCCGTCGCGCTAAAGACATCCCCCACCCGACACCGACAGAAAATCCCCACCCAAAAACGAAACCGTTCCATCCGTCCGTTGACGCCGTGAAAGATCCGTCCTTCTCGCCTCGTCCCATTGTCTCCCCTTGAGTGAGGCGATCCCTTGCGAGAAAGAAGAATGAGACTAAGGAGAAGACGAAGCAGCAAAGCGAGCGGGGAAAAGTTCTCCCTCAAAATAACCTCCTACTCTCTGTTTCGCAGGCTGCGCGTCAACTCTTCATTCGCTGGAGGAGGAAAGTCAAACAGTTGGAGGCGAGTTGAAGGGCGTTAAGAGTTGGATGAGTGAAGGGAGGCGTGGAGGAGGGCGTTGAGAAATAACGTTGAGAGTCGAGAGCGAACTCTGAAAGAGAATGCCAAAAACTAAGATAAAGGACAACAAAGGAGTGGGAACAGAGTCCTAAAACAGCTACTGCAAATGTAATTTTGGAAGGAGATGTCTAATAATTTCAACGTAATACAGGGTCACCTATTACCCATAGTAGATAATGGTAGCCAAAAACTAATAATAATATGAAATAATGCCATGAGAAAAATTCCCACTGACCGGGAATGGAACCACGGACCTTTATCATTCTGATCTACTGCTCAGAACACTACAGCAACTGTACCGATGTTTGATAATTATTATGACATTAACATGGATGATAATTAAATACTCTTTAAAATCAATGGGTTATATTTTAAATTTGTTAGTCTCCTTGCAAACCATTTCAATTAAAATTCTAGAAATTCGTGTCCTTAACCCATTTTATTTCATTTCTACACACCCCCAGAAGTCTAAGATTTCTGAAAAAAATCAATATTTAACGGATTAAGGATTAACACGAAGGCACTCTGAATAACCTTATGGAGATACATATAAGTGACAGGGCACTATAACGAAGAAGAGGGAGGTAAGCAATTGTCCCACGTATAGCTTTGCATTAGACAAATTAGTCTGAACAAAGAAGAGAAAATGAACCAAGAAAATCAACCAAAAAACTTTTCCTCAAAAGCTCAAGAAAATCGTGAATAAATTGCGTTGTGCGATCCAGAATTTTCTTAAATTGCATATCCAACGAGATGAGTAACTGACGTGGACTTCGGAACGAGTTAAATGATCATATCAGAACTTCCAATCGATCACGATAAAAATAACCCAAATAAATCAGTTGAAAATCCCATATCAAGAAGAAAAATATACCTAAGCTACTGTTATAGCTTTGTAACAAATCTGAGATAAAATGATACATAGATAAATCCAAATATTGGTCACAGGCAGAGTAAATGGATAAATTGCAACGAAGGTTAAATTCACAAGCAGATAACAGAATAATTAATGATTTTTATTTCTCCTTGTCTTCTTCTCGGGTTTCACTCCGTCGCATAGGTCGACGTTTGGGAAGACGACTTGACTGCCTTTTTCAGGGCGTGTTACTCAATAAGGGTCCAGTGTAGAAAACTCAGTGTGAAATTGGACTTTCATTGAGTAACACACACCTTGAGAAATGGAAACAAGTCGTCTTCCGAAACGTCATCCTACACGACTGAGTTAACCTGGTTGCAAACCCGAGGGGAATTCATCAAGATTACAAGTAATATGAGAAAAAATGACATAGAAAATGGCAACAAAAATATTAAATTAAAGGAACAAAAACAATTAAGAGCATTACATTTACAGTTATGCGCAATAACTGACACGTCACGTGACAACGGAAAGAACGATGAAAGAGGAAAGTACCAACGGTTAGAAGACATATTTCAATCGATGTAAACATTAACTAGCGAATTAAGTCTGAAAAAATACTCAAAATGTGTTGCAAAAAAAATATGGTATTAATGAATTACGGCATAATATGATAATGAAAACACATGCTTAAAAATTTTGAATAAAAATATGACTCACTATAGGTAATGTAAATTATGATATCATTTGTGTAGACACCAAAAGATGGGGGTAAAAACAATTGATAGGTTTTTGGACAAATTCTGAAAGAAAAAAAGAAACTCCAATTCAACACTACCGTGAGATGGAAGTAGCAAAAACCGAAACGGAACAAAATAAGCAAGAAATGGTATCAGTAGAACGAGCAAAAAAAATCTCTCAGACTCAACGGATATCGTAGAAGTTGGAAGGAGTAGAGAGTGGCTAAGAGAGATGTGGACATGTGGGCGTCAACAACAGAGACAAATGGAAGGAGAAGCCAGAACATGACAAAGCCTAAAGAGATGGAACAAGTTTGTCGAAAAACAATTGCCAATGACATGACAAAAAATAATAAGGAATTTCGTAAACACATTTACCAAGGGATGGAAAACATACGATAGAAATGTAGTTTTTAATTGAAAAAGCAATTTCTCCATGTGGAAAATGGACAGAGATAATATAGGCGATAAATAAATGAATTGGTGCTCTCTTATAGGTTCAAGATTACAGCAATTCAAGGATACAAACGAAGAATTAGAGGCAATTTATCCATTTACTCTGCCTGTGACCATTATTTGGATTTATCTATGTATCATTTTATCTCAGATTTGTTACAAAGCTATAACAGTAGCTTAGGTATATTTTTCTTCTTGATATGGGATTTTCAACTGATTTATTTGGGTTATTTTTATCGTGATCGATTGGAAGTTCTGATATGATTACTTAACTCGTTCCGAAGTCCACGTCAGTTACTCATCTCGTTGGATATGCAATTTAAGAAAATTCTGGATCGCACAACGCAATTTATTCATAATTTTCTTGAGCTTTTGAGGAAAAGTTTTTTGGTTGATTTTCTTGGTTCATTTTCTCTTCTTTGTTCAGACTAATTTGTCTAATGCAAAGCTATACGTGGGACAATTGCTTACCTCCCTCTTTTGCGTTATAGTGCCCTGTCACTTATATGTATCTCCATAAGGTTATTCGGAGTGCCTTCGTGTTAATCCTTAATCCGTTAAATATTGATTTTTTTCAGAAATCTTAGACTTCTGGGGGTGTGTAGAAATGAAATAAAATGGGTTAAGGACACGAATTTCTAGAATTTTAATTGAAATGGTTTGCAAGGAGACTAACAAATTTAAAATATAACCCATTGATTTTAAAGAGTATTTAATTATCATCCATGTTAATGTCATAATAATTATCATACATCGGTACAGTTGCATAATATAGGCGATAAATAAATGAATTGGTGCTCTCTTATAGGTTCAAGATTACAGCAATTCAAGGATACAAACGAAGAATTAGAGGAAATCAATAATGCTCCACTGACAATTAACACAAGACGGCATTTGCGTCATCAAATAATTCTTGCCGTAAAATATGTATTTTCCACGAAATTATTTTATTACAAGTATAAAATGAGATTGCACAGTTAAGCAAAAATAACTATACTCTACTCACCCATCGTTGTTGCCGTGATTAAACATCCCAAAGTACAATAAAATCAATCATAAAAATTAAATGGTATATGAGTTGAAATAAAATGCAAAGAAATTCATCAATGGTTTGGAACATCACACACTTAGCGTTGTAGTATCAAATAATAAGTGCAAGATTACTCAATTGTGATGAAGTTACAAGTATTAGCATTCAGTCAATTCTTTTTAGAGAACTAAATTTTAGTTGGAATATTAATAAAAGCTCATACCTAATCTAACGAAAAAAAAGTACCACATAAAATGTTACAGTGTCATTCCGCAACACCTACAACCCACAAATTGACCCCACAAAGGTAATTGAAAATGGAAATACGTGTTTGCCTCCACATATTTAAAAAATTTAATTTGAACATTTTGCAGAAATCGAGGGAAATAACAACTGAAGGGATACTTTGAGCGTAATTTTCGACGACAAACTCTTTTGGTAAGAAACTCGACGTAAACAGACTTTTTAAACCAAATTCTTGGATACACCCGAGTATTAAATGGAAATACGGGTGCATTAGTCGATTGCTAAAATCACTTATTTGCTAAACAATAAAAATACAGTCATATCGATGATTGCTACCAAAATATTTTTTACCGATGATAGTTTGCTATATTGTATGACTCCCCTTTTCGTAGCTAAGTGACTCTTAACTTCATAAATTCTACATCTGAAGGATATTTAATTGGTACGGGGAATTAAATGTTATCGGGGAATTTATTCGACTGTTAATATAAGTCTATTGTATATATTTTTAAAGGGTGATCCGAAGGGCCTAGCCGCTGAAAATTTTATATGCTTTAATATTTATTTTTAAAAACTCGTTCATGAGTCGCAGCTGTATATTACCCTACCACTAGTAAGACATCTGTGACTAAATTGTGGAATATAAGTTTCTTCCAATTCTAAAATAATTAGAGCATAATCAATTTACTTATTTTAAACATAAATATACACATAAAAAGTAATGGCTTTAAATCCATTTTGTTTAAAGAATTAAACATCAATATTGTCTCCGACATATGAAGATAAGTAATCAAAAGGCATGAAATCCTTTCATTAAGCAAATAATTAAGCGTTTAAATATGTACTACGTGAAAAAATTCTTACCTTGGCATCATAAACATGTATACTACAAGATAAGTAAAATTATGAAGTTGAGAAAGCCTGATCCTACAGATTTAAAAGGTATTCTGCCGCTTGCAAAAATGTTATAACTCAAGCAAAGTGAGAAAACCAGTAAATAATCTGATTTTAAGCCATTGTCTTATCAAAGTAAACTGAGCGATTAATTGTAGGTAAAACGATTTGCCGTCTCAAAAGGATTGAACGACTAGTGGCAATAAAGAGGGTAGTCAACAGAGTCATTTGCCATTTGGGAAATAAATAAAGCAGAATAGAATACGAATGGCAAGGAAACGATGAATTCTAAAATAATGTGATAACGAGCGACGGAGTCGCAAGTGATTTTAGGCAAAAACATTGATAAAACCAAATAATGGACTGCCACACAACAAAATAAGCAATAACTGCATTTTTTTATTCTACTCCAAACCCAAATTAATAAAATAGGCGTCTCTATTTTTGACTTCTAAGACAATTAAAAATTTGTTCATTATATGACAATATTTGGCACATAACGCACCGTAACATGCGTGCACACTAATAAATATAATCGATACATGTGTTTATTTTTAGCGTCAAGATATCCAATTCCTATTGCTGTTAGAGCGTCAACGGAAGTATTGAATTACATATAATTAGCAAACTACGAAGTGTTGATACCATGACTTTAGAAGCAATAAGGCGGTGTTTGTATGGCAGTGTTCTTGAATAAGCTACTGTATGCCAGTGTTATTATATTAGTTTATCTCGTGTTTCTCAAATATCGTTACATAATTGTGCCTCTGCACTTCTGAATATTTAAAAATACAACCACAACGTATTTCAGCATAATATTTCTATTGCCTTTGATGTCATAAAGAATACAGAAAATATTTTCTTGAGCAAGTAAGCAAGGCAAGGACATCAATTTTATTGGGTTAAAAATGCTTCAAACAACTTTTCTTTCTAATTACCCTCTCATCCTTCGTATACTTCCGTCCTATAATTGCAAGCCTTATTAAGTACCATTATTTTGAGTTTCAGAGAAGCCAAACCCCCCGCAATTAGCTTGAAAACGTCGCCACTTCCTTTTGATATCCAGACCTTTTCTTGCAGACAATTCACCTCATATTCTTTCATAGGCACTACAAAACAGTGTCTCTGCCACGATATGGAAAAGTTAATTTCAAAATTACCTCTCTCCAACCTTTCATTCGACCTCACGACCATATACGTCCATATTATAACAATAATTTCACATCGATGCTTGAATCTGGCTATTTTCTAAGATTATATAAAATTTAAATCATACCCTTATTTTCCTTGTCAGTTCTACGTCGCTTTTTCCTTTCAAATTGCCAAAAATCAATCTCACTTTCTTCATCTTCCCCTGATTAGGATGCAAGTTTGCGCCAATTGCAACGATGATTACTTTGTTATAAAAAGTTAAGTAGAAAACACAATGAGGCATTGGAAAATTGCCAATAAAATTTGATCTGAAAAGAAGAGAATTTTCCATTCCAATTTTAAGCTCCAACTGGTAAGATGGGGTTTCATATTGTCCCTGTACTGGAAAAGACTAACTTGAAATTTATGTCAGCGTAATCACTTAAAACTTATATGCCAAAGGAGTTATCTAAAGATAAGTATCTTCACGATCTTATTTTGAGAATACTCGGCATTGCGGCGTGGTCCAGTTATCGTCGCCAGCGACTATGACATTGCGGTCAGCGGCACTTTGTTCTAATTCTTCGTATTACCTGTGAACTATCGAGTCTATAACAATGATTCAAATAATTCAAATTTGAAATAAATACTTGCAATTTTACGATTATAAAATTTATTACGACCTAAGTTTCAATGTTACTACATCACAAACCAACATTAAAATCTAGGTCATAATATTAATGCATTCTTCTCGGGCTCTAAGCCAGGTTAATTCATTCGTATAAGCCGACATAGCCTACCTTCGAGGTGCGTCCCACTGTTCCTGACGTTTCCCTTCAAAGCTGGCTTCAACCCCTCTGCCATATACACGCCCTTACCAGCAAACCCATCTTCCACCCCGTAACGCTCGCTCCGCCTTGACTTTCACCTTCTCCGCTTCTATTTACGATATTGGTCCGCGTGATGAAGTTGTATGATTTATCGGGCGATAAAAAAAATACAGCTCGCTTGCTTGCTTGCTTCCCCGCCCACCCACGCCCTCAATCGCCCGCTCTCTGCGTTGACTCCAATAAACTGTTCACTCCGTATATTCCTCCTGCTTCATATCTTCCCTCCTCCCATACAGAATATACTCCCACCCTATCCAACGGATTAGATCGAGGAACGGGTGGGGATAAACCACAGACGAGTGTATAAAATGAAACAATTGATAATACGCGTTATCCACGTAAGAAAAATGACCCTGCTGTGAAGTGCGTGAGAAATATTTCACACATCTACATATGAATAGCTTCGTTTGTGGAGTTTGACAATGGGTGAATAATCATCAGCAATCACCAAGCAATAGATACTCCACATCCTCACCTAATGACCATCATAGATTATAATTGCGTAAAAAGATACGTACACTTTGGTGCAGGTGGCGTGAGCTCCCGGAAAGTTAGCATCGCTTTATGCAAATAAAAAAAAGTTGAACGCATGTACACTTCCATGTGGAGATGAAATTTGTTAACGGTTAGTAAATAAAGCTAGTTTATTCATGTAAGCGTTGAATCAAACAAATGGTTTGTCCCGAAGATATAAAGGGGAAATATTGCTAAATATGTGGCAAGATAAAATATGGAGAGATAAAAACATACAATCAGTCGTCCAAGCCGGTGTCGTGATTACTTAAATGAATTGCAAATCTGCTACAATCCTTAGTACCTTCAAGGAAAGAATAACAGCGTGGATTTCACTATCCTGATGTCTATTTTCTTTATCTTCCTCTCTATATACCTTCTACCGTATTACCAAGATACCAAAGCGTACTATATTTTTCGCATCTGAAAGAAACTCTTCCCCAATTTTGCTAATAACATTCAGCCTCTATTTCGCTTTATGTTTTCGCTATAAATTCCCGTATTACTTGCCTAATATACATGAAACGCTGAAATTTTTGTCGTAACAACTCATCACAAATCTGACAACTCTGCGCAGTTCGAGATTGATTTTAGATATCTACCTCAAACGCCAGCAGCATAATCCAAGTGAAACCCTACGAAGTTTATGATACACATTTTCCTACCATCCACGACAAAAACAACTCTTCAATACAGAAATGTGATTGTGTACTCCTTTCAGATTCAATCTAATTCACATAGATGAATTACAGCTACTTCTTAGCTAATTTCCTCTTGATGTGTCTGGCAATTAATCATTACGCCATTTCAATTTACGAGTACAACTATTGACTGCATTCCTTGACTCCTTTTTCCATAGTAAACAACTCGAATAGATCAAAGACCTTAATCATCTCGCACCATCTATCTCAAAAATAGTCACCAGATCCCCATCCTATTATCATTAATACCCACGCCACCGAGCTAATACCTTCAACAAGTCAATCCATATAGCTGGAGTTGTGTGGAACACATAAATGATTAACATAAAAAATGTGTAGTGTGTGTGTTAATTGAAGAAGCAATTTCATGAAATGTTGATTTGCAAACGAGTTATCCATTCTTATCGTTAATAAATATTGCAGAATGGAAGTTCTATTATATAATTCTAGTGTTACCTAACAATATTTTTTAAATCTTGTTGTTGATTTTTATTGCATACTGTTAATTGCATAATTTTTACATGCTTTTGCTGCTGTCTCGGAAATTTTACCATAGGACCCTCATATTGCAGTTATTACTGAAGGGACAACGTTCCAGTACAATAAATAATTTATCTACCTAGATCGTGTTTTAGCCCTCAAGACTACCAGTTTATTGATGACTAGTTGATACTTCCCCGCCCCACGTCCCAAACCAGGGATTTAATCCAGGGTACGCGACCACATCCAAGCATTTACCAAGTCAGTTATGGAGGTTGACCGAGGTCTCGAGAAGACTAAGCGGTCGAGTACGTCTGGGCGCGGTTGGGTTAACGTTTGATGATGGAGCTGGGAGCCAAGCATGAGTGTTCAAGTTGAAAGTGGAAACGCAGCGCTTCACCACTGATGTGTTTGGCTTCAAATCACCACGTAATGGTGTTACCCCGACATCTCATGCAAATCCCTATTAGGTTGCTCTTGTGGCATCGTGTACAAGCGGAAAAATAGATGATTCGGGTGGTTTTTCGCAGAAGGTATAGTAGAGTACTCACCGCTATTCCAAATTTCAGACTGTTTTAGAATGAGATTTTATGGCTCCAAGTTATTCAACTTTATCATCATTTAAATGAGAAGTTTACATATTTTAGAACCCATAAAATAAAAATTAAATGGCGAACCTAAAATACCAGGGTAAAAAAATAATGATGATACCATCACAATATTTCACAGTATTATTAATGATAATTATAGGGACAAATTCACCTCAAACTCACTTAAATCGTTGCTCGACGCCGTTATGGATTTTTCCAATTCGAATATCCAAAAGCTACTTTTGGTGCTAGAATTTATCGCCAATATATAAAATACATTGATTCCACTGCTAAGTAATCTTTAAGGAAATAATTGGTTACATAAAAAGCTATTATTTTTACCTTAAACCTGAATCCATTAACAAAGCGATGGTAACAATTTAAGAATGCTTCATTGAGCTTCGCTGTACATTAATAACACATGTTACGGTCGATACGCTTTCAGCATTTTTGTGTTTCTTCAACCTCTTACATCTTATATTTATATTTTTCTCTCACTTCCTCCTCGTTTCCCATACCTCACAGCGTCATAACTTTTCCGCCTCTAACATGATCCGCCCTTTTTCACGCTTGGTAAACAATGCCGGAGTTTTCTGAGTTCTCGAAGAATTTGTGGCCTCCTCCCCCCTTGTCGTAGCATTTCAGCACTTTCTTGTCCTATCTCTTGCTCCGCATCCTTTCGGAGTTCAAGGCATAAATATTTCACGCCATGTAAGGTCTGCAATTGAACGGGTGCGATATTTTTAGCAACAAAGTGGGATATAAAACGATTCATGAAGATCACACATCTTCTACACATGTTTCTGGTACCTAACGTAGTACTGGTAAATTCAAAAGAAAACGTAACCTCCGGTGAAAGGAAAATCCAACCCTAAATAGAAACTGCAGAGACGTTTTGCATGGTAATTTTATGCCTCACGTAAATCGAACATCCCAGAATACGAATGCGTATAACAACTTTGGTTTTGAAAGCTAAGCTAAGGGCTTTGATAGCTAATTTTATTTAAATCCTCAAAGAAAAAGCTACATAGAATAATTAAAGGGATAGGACTGTAAATAAATATGAGACAATCCTCGAGGTCATAAGGGGATTTTTGAAAAAGAAGCTTCTCAAAAACAAAATAAAAAATACAGATAAATGTATGAAAATTATTATTTTTGTTAGAAAGACTAACCCTTCTGAGGTTCCAATGTTTGATAATCCTTAACGTTAGCACGTTTCTTGCGCAATAAGTACATAGAAGAATATAGAGAGTTTTATATTTGCCCCTCTGCCACACGCCCTAGAAACGGCTCTCAATGCCTTATGTAGCTGTTGTAAATATCAGGGAGAATCTAAATCCAAATTCTTCAAAAATTAATCATAAAGAATATTTAAAAACACCATATCAAGATATGGAACGTTCTAAACCACAGCTGTCTACAATATTTGTAAATGAGAGGTATTCTGAAACAAAGAAAATAATTTAAATTTTAAACCACCACAAGCATTCACTCACTGTGAGTCACTCCGTGATGCGATAATTCTTGTATCGAGCAATTAAAAGGCTTTCATACCATCACTCGTCTTATTATATACCATGAAAATACATCACACTACAAAAAATTTTATCTTTAAATTAATATCTTTTGTGGGGCATTTTCCCACCACTTTTCGTCTTACAACATTCAAATTTTCAGCGATCTTATTCTCTCTTATAACTACTAAATCCTTTCACTCAAATGTCACTTCCTGTACCTCTATTACTAACTCAGTAGTCTTACTGCACGCTCATTTTTGAGTTTTTTATTACGAATTCTACCCCTGTGACTCATATTCTGAGTATGTATTTATATTTATCTGAGTGAAACTTTATTCACTAGTGTACGCCCGTTTACTCTTAATGAAATTTTTTCTCAGTTCAATATCATCTATCGGGCGTTTAATTGACGCTCTATATTTATTTCAGTTTACAAACTGAAGGCTTAATTTGACAAAAAATTGCATCAAAATATGAAACGAAAACATGAGTGGTCAGTGTGGGCACTCCGTAACAACGGTGAACTACACAGTTTTCCGACAACGGCATTCAGCAAGCTCCAAAATTTCTTTTGCTTACACTTGGTTTAAAATTTTCTTTTGTCAATATTGTGGAATAACTGCATTCCATACATCAGTGCCGGATATATGGGGGAGCTCCTGGATACACCACTGCATACGCGCCAAGGTATTATGTTTTCAATCACCTTTTACAGGGCATAAATAGGTTCACAAGGCACCAAGTTAACATTGTGAGAAAAAGTCATTCGCCATGACTGGGATTCGAACCCGAATTCCGATCGAATGTTTTAACAACTTAAGCTACCTACCTGTGGATATTTGTGTGAGGGACTGGGGTCCGAATCCAGGTCCAGGTGAATGATTTTTCTCGGTGGATTTTTCGCACAATTTGTGCATTGCGGGTGACTCCTTAAATTTATCACCGTGGCTGGTATATTTGGAAGTCCGATATACTTAAAATACCAAGTTAACACGCGATGGAATTGAAACCGTGAAGTTCCAATTCGATAAAAATTAGAATACAGCCATATGATAAATGGTTTATCGATGAAGTATGATTAATTACCTCTAAAAATGCAAAATTTGTACAGATAATACTGACTTAAGGTGAACTATCCAATTTGTACGAAGGTTTTTAAGGAAAGGAAGTCAAAAACTCATGTTTTTCTATGTAAGATCGAGATTTAAGTCAGGAGTATTTACGACGAAAGAGGAAAGAAAATGGAAAAAACTGGCCACTGGAACTGAGGCGGTAGCATTGATTACACACAAGACTCTATTAGGGATAGGATTATCATTAAAATATTACTGCCATTTTAATCATTTGAGCCTAAAGTGTCTGAGAGAAATGGTGCGTCCGTAAAAAAATGACGGTTTTAACATGAAACACAAACACAAAAAATATTAAAGTTGATAGTGCTTCCCCAAAAAAAATTCGGAAACATCGTTGGATTTTCCCTTTTTCTACGAACGATAAAACGATCCCGACCAAAAGGATATAAAACTTAAAACTTCAGGAAAGTAATAATCTGGAGAACAGTGCCATTCAGATGCATATCAGATTTATCCATTGCTAAATCCGACCCTGATGAACCCGACGTTGTTCCACGAATAATTTATTCCATGAAAATTATCATTAGCCGTGAAATTTCCACTGAAACTGGACTCTTCCACTAATGTAAATCCATATTTCTTTATTTATTTATATTTAAAAAAATATTATTAATCTACATATTTATCTCCATTTATTCTGCTGACGGATTTTCCAGCAAGATTACAGAGATTGTTTACGATGAATACTTAATCGAACCCCGTTGAGCCTGTAGCGATTACTACGCTGAATGAAATTCTTCTGAAGTTGCCGAAGAGGAGCGCTAATAACCACTACATAATACAGACTGACTTGGTAGCCAATATAGGTTCCATATATATATTTGCGGCAAACTCTCTCGAACGCCGCGCCGGAACTTTCTGGAATTTCTCTGCAAAGAGACTGCCGGGATTTAAACGTGGGCCGTCCGATTGGGAGTCTAAAACCTATCCAAACTCCATGTTGTGGCAGATAATGCTCCACAAGCCATTCAAGTGTTGGTCTGATCATCATCATCATTATTATAAGTCAACAATCCTAAGGTTGGTTTGACGCAGCTCTCCATTCCTCTCTCCTTACCGAAAGACTTGTCATAGCGACGTATTTCCCCTCTTTCATATCCTTTATAACCTTTCCTATGTAACTCATTCGGGGCCGTCCCTTGTCCTTTTTCCAGCCTTTATATCAACTCACCAACCTGTCTGTTTGTCTGTTTGTTTGTCTGTTTGTCTGGTACAAATCTTGTAACTGAAATTTGACTCACTTCCTGTGAAGCAAAAACGCTGAAATTTTTAGCACACTTCTTCATTTCCGATGACAATACATGAAAATATAACTTTTTCTCTCCAACCCCCCTTTAACCACCCCCCAGTCAACCTATAGCCCCCCAAAACATGTTTTTGATCTAAGAAGTTCCAAATGGTCGATTTTCGTGTTTTGCGACCACAGTAAAAGTTATCCACTTATACATTTAATTTGTGAAAACTGTACAACAGCTAATTATGATCTTCATATATTTATTAACAATTGTAAGGTTTTGTAAATGTTTGAATATTGTTTTACCGTTACATAAAACGTACGGGGTGGCATTTTTAACATAGGGGTAGGCATTTAAAAGCATAGGGGTGGCATTTTGAAACATAGGGGGCTTACCATTCACTGAAAATTTAATAAATATAGTGACTTTTTTAATACGTCACTTTTGGTTTTTCGGGGTCACTGAGTTTTTTTGCTTTGTGTCATATATAAACGTTGCTCATCCCCTGTAATCTAAATATAAAGGCTGGTTTTAAAAAAAAAAAATTTTTATAAGAGCTTATTCCCTTCCGCTTGTCTTTCTCTGATTGTTTTCATCTGGCCAGCATGCCTCATAATGTGGCCTATTAAGTTGTCCCGACTTCTCCCCCAGGATTTAGGATGACTTCTCTTTTCTCCCACTCATCTTAGCACTTCCTCATTACTTGGTCGATCCATTTTATCTGCTTCATTCGATCTGATTTTATCATTCTTCTGTAAAATCCACATTTTTAATGCTTCCACTCTTGACTTCTACGCACCTGTCAACGCCCAAGCCTCGCCCCCATAGAGAAGCATATCCATATTTAGCATCCGATGAACCGTTTCAACACTTCTCTAGTTAGGGCTGTAAAAAATATTGAAATCTCAATTACTTCAGGCGAGGGTAGAAACAATAAAAATTTATTCGCTACACTTATGCTAAACAACTAGTCCTAGAGAGATTGCATAAATACACAGAAGCTACCCATTTCTGAACTAAAACTGGCAATATCTGGACGGGCTTTTCATTTAAATACTCTTGAGGATATTGAAAAAGTATTCCAAGGAAAATTTGGCTCTGACATTGTGTAAAACTCGAAAAGAATAAACCGAAACTATCCACCGGGAAAGGTAGACAAGAAGAGCAGATTTCGCGCAAGCGCAGACACTCTACTTTATAACACCTTTAGCCGAATATGAATATGCTTGCAAGATTTTCTTTCACCCTTCCCTTTCCCAGGCTCCAGACGTAATCCCTACTCCCACCCAAGCCCTTCGATGTACTTTCAATTTTCCACTTTTTGTTTGCATTTCCCTCTCGCTATTATTCATGCATTTCTATTCACCGCACACTTCCCAAGGGATAACCGCTTGAGTGGCTGGTCTGCGCCCCCAGGTTTTGCACTCGGGAGAGGTAGCGGTGTGATTTTAACCAAGGCATCGCTCCTCCATCGCACCTTCTGGCTTGAAGGAAAAAAGAGGAAGAAATACTCTCATTTGTTTTCATAACCTGACTTTCCGGCCCCGTAGGCGGGAGAGAGGCTTTTAAGCAGTAAAAAGTTTTCTCACATACCACCCTTTCAGAACCTCCGCCACCACGCAATATATTTTTTTGCATTCGGCTTTTTTTTCGATCGGCTGAAATTCTAAAACTCTTTCGTGGCTTTTGAGAGACTAAAAAGATAAGAATTTGTCTCGATATAAAAATAAATCATACTCAGATCTGCATCCATGGCCAGTTAAAGCGGTAAGCAAAGTCCGCGGAGGGCACCGACCCAAATAGGGCGACCAAGTACTCGGTCCAATACATATATAATTGGCTTTTAAGCTCTAAAAATATAACATGCAATAGATAAGAGCAAGAAAGTTATTAGTTCACGCAGGTACTTGAGTCTCGACCTAGTCTTCCTATTCCTCCAGTATTTTTAATTATCTCACAATGTATCCAGAGAAATTCCCCACTACCTCTCAGGTTATTTGGCGGAATGTTGTTCGCCTGCACTAAAAAATGTCTAGAACCGTTGTTTGAGGAAAAAATTAGGAAGAAAAATGTTTGCAATGAACTATTTTATGATCACACTTGGCAAACTCTTGACTTTGAAATTTCCACATGCATCTAATGGGCAATTGGTTCGAAAAAGCCAATAAAGTTTATTCTACGGAAATTACCGAGAGTAAATTTAATCTGAGCGGTAGTGAATTCTTCCCATTTTCACCTCGCGTGTTTTAGAACACATCCGATTTTCCGGAATTCTTGGTCAAATACATCCTCGGTTCTGCTAGGTGAGTGCTAGTGTTCATTTATCTTCCTAATGCCGAAGTTCATCCAAAAAATATACAAGCTTTTACATACCATGTAAAAATATGCCATTGTGGTAGAATATTTAATATTATGACAAGGCACGAGGACCTAAGTGAGATTTTGGTTATAGTCTTATACAATTTAATTCTCCTACATATGTGATTGGCTTCAGCAATAAAATATAGTGAAAAATCAAAACGGATTTAAAAAAGCAAAAAGCAACTTACGACCATTGAAAAAATGAACCAGGAAAAATTGCCGAATTCAGGTTTTGAAGTTTCTCGTTTAGCATTAAGTTCTTTGAACAATGCGGTCTGTCAATTAATCCCTTTTTTCCAACATGAATTGCCATGAGAAAAAATTCCCCTACACTAGTAATGCATTATCATAACTTAATTCGCATGGAAAATATGGGGATTTATGACACTAGATAGCATAGTGGTCTACCCGGCAGCTCTGAAATACGAAGGTCCGTGCTCCAATTCCTGGTCCAGGGAAATTTTTTTTCTCATGGAATTTCATGTAAATTTCAGAAACTGAGACAAATATAATATTTTTCGCCACCATGTTTTAAGTTAGGTAATTTCTGCTTCGGCAATCGCCAAACTGCGTTGGATTTACGACTTCGCGAGGTTGAAAAAACTAAAAAAGCCCCTTTGGTGGTTACCAATACGCAAAGCTATAGGTGATTACATAAACTTTTCTCGGGTTCCGCGGGTAAGAAATTTTAAGAGCGCAGACGTTTTCGATTCCTTCTCGTCACCAATTCTCAAGGCTCAAGCTTTATTGTAAGTATTTTTTCCAGTTTACGTGATGGGAACTCGATATATATTTCTAAAGACCAGTCGGATCACGATAATTGAAAATGTAATCCTTCAGACTGATGATTTATGACAATATAGGAGAACTCTAAAGTTCAACCGTTCTACATGGCGACCAAGAGCTGACTACCTGCTCAAGGCACCGGAACACGTAGGGCAATCACGCAATTTGACTTATTCAACCAACACAAATTTGACTCATTCCATTCTAAAGAATAACGAATCACCTTTGGTGGGAATTGATATTGGATAACAAAGACTACAAACAAGAAGGAACCCGAAACGTCGGCGCTCTTAAAATTTCTTACCCGCGTGGAAACCAGAGAAAATTTTATTTATTCTGTTAGTCGGGAAGGCATAAAATTATGCATAACAAGCCTCTACGGAGAGGATGTGGAGTGTGCGTAAGTTTGTAGGACTGCAGGTAATTGTGTCCCTTTGGAAGCAGAAATATGAGAGCCAATAACTAAAAATTACCTTGATAATTTTCTAAATTCTTTTAATTCATTTTCATTTAAAACTTATGACATACGAAAGATACGTGTGACCAAATTCATATTATTTTTCACCAGCACATCATAAAATGTATCTGAACCTTCATTTTGTATTGTAAAAGCCAAAAGTCATTAATAAATAATCAGCCGATATTCCAGGAGAGGATCATTTAAAAGTACCTGAAGCTGGTAATTGGCAAAATTCAAAATGATTATCACGGGATCCATGGGAGAAATTGCACCTGCCTCCTAAATTAGCTCCCAATTAAATAAAATAAAATATTCCTAAACTTCGGATCATTAGATATTCCGTTCGATGGAATAAATTATTCATTCGTCACCTTCGTTCCCGTTTAACATACGGCACTGACTGCCGTTGATATAAAATGCATTATAAACGTGCACAGTACCACACGGGCCTAATTATTCTCGTCCCTTTTCCTTGTTAGACGAGAGTAGAGAAATGACAATGCCCTTGGCCTAGTCGGCTTCCCTCAGGCACCACTGACCTGCATTGCCCACGCTTCGCTTCACGAAAAACGATCGCTCAACACACTGCCACCGCGCGACCTAGAATCATTAATTCAACGCGAAATGTTTTCACAAAACTCTACGTCCTGCAACTACATTCCCCCTCAGGAGCGTTCATTATCAATCATTCATTCGGACATGCGGAAGTGAGGTCAGTTCCTACTAGCACACTTCCCGCGCGCATAAATATGACCGAGGGCCTGCCGTATACACCTCCGTGTCTGCTCCAGTACCCTTGTTATGAACTCGCTGCCGCAAGAATCTATTGTAATACAAACACGAACGCGTGAACAGGGACAAAAGGGTTCCCCTGAAGGTCCATTTCCTTGGAAGGTAGCCGGGAACTCCATCGCTGGAGTTTACGCCGAGCAACAGAGCATCGCCGCGGGCGGTTATCGCAGATGCCCGCGCGAGAAAGGTACCATCGGGGCTGCATCGGCCAAGGCTTCGGTTAAAAAATAAACAAGGGAGCCCGCTCTGTCAAAACATGTGCGTTCCCTGGAGGTACAACTGCTGCACGGAGCATGATGCACCACCAAAGCGAGCGCGTAAATTAAACTACATAGGCCCGGGGCAAGAGTCTGCTCGAGTTGAAAAGCGGTGAGACACTGGATCGGACACTCGCGAAAATGAAAATTTGGGTCTCATACCATGATATTCAATTAAATACGGGATTTTTCAGCAATTAAAAAAAATTTTAAATGATTCAAGATTATATAAAAAAAGTGGTATTTTCCAATAACTGGCTGAATAGTTTCAAACGAGTGCAACAAAAAAACTTTTCCGCGTTAAAATGATCCATTATTGACGTGCCACTTGCTTACAGAGTAAAATGTGTTATTGACGTAAGAGCGTGTGGTTTCACACATTTTTTGCCCAGCTCAAGTAGATTATTTTCCTCATCGGCCAACTCAATAGAACTTCATTCGTTATAAAGTGGTTGGAAATAATAATGTATCGATGGCTAAGTTCTAACAACACGTATCTCAAAAATAGTAACTCTTCAGGAGAGCAAAAAAATATTTTTTTTTAATTATATATAATTTTTATTGAAATAAAAAACTAGAAATACATAAAACTGAAAAAGAAACATACATTTGAAAACAAAGAGTTGTTTTTTACTTGAATTTCATTTTTCTCTAACAGTATTAGCATTATTTACTCAGACCGGCCAAATTTTTTATATGCGTATTGTTGTAACTTAGCCATCGATATGTGATGTAATGGTTATGCTGGGAAATATAATTCAACCAGCCTCATATTACTATGGTAACTAATGTTTAAGGTTATCCTCGACTGCTCGAGTATTATTAATAAACCTCCGAAATCATTGATCGCTCCCTGGATGATGCTCTGTAAAATAATCAGATTCAAACAGAAAGTATTAAAATAACCTAAATAGCAGCTGAAAACATGTCAGGAGCCAGTATATAATTTGATGATACGCAGCACGTTGAGGTGATTAATAGAGTGTTTCCTAGACGCATTTGCATTGCTCAAATTTACAAATGAAATGTTATAAAATATGTAAAAAAAACTCACGTATAAGTAAGCACTACAATCGATGGCTTATACGCACATAATTGTCACCAGTCTAATGCTTAACATTAAAACGAAAATTTCTCATCATTAGAAACTGATTTTGAAAATAAATGCCGACTAATGAAACCATACACCTTTTAAATTTCTTTTCCACTCAGTATTGTCTATGATTTCAAATACTAATAAAGTCCGTTTACAGAAAAACTCAGTCAACAACACTCAATGAAAGCTAAATTATTTCGTGTTTCCTTGGCAATTAATCCAAAGTTTTTCCCAAATGGCAATTTATAAAATTTATGTTTCTAAGAAATGGAAATACACAACACAGGGACATATAATTTGAAATAAAATAAAAATGCTCATTTAAGAAATGGATAAAGCCAAAAGCATCTTGCCGGCACGAAGAAGTTATCAGAAACATAATCTTCTCTTCATCTTCATAATATTTCATAAAAGCTAAAATCATTAAATTTCATGACAGCGTAAACCCCAAAAAAGTTATCCAGCGTTCAATATATATTGGAGAACTGCGAATACCCAGGTTATTGAGGCACGAGGCAACGAGGCAGTGGCTTCGAGAAAGAAAACACGAAGCGCTGGAGGGCAACGCAGCACTACTGATATGTCTGAATGCATTAGGGGGGTCAGATCGGGACACAGCGTAGATCCTATGAATTATCCGAAGCCTGCGGCGAAATAAGGGTAATACCTCGACGGGCATGCATACACCTAGGGCAAAACACAGTCGGAAACAGACGAGACTTTGGATCGAGGCCATGATCACACGCAAAAACGTTCGGAGTTAACGCGGAAATGTTGGGATAGAAACTTTGGCCACAAAACGCGGTGCCACGACCAATTCAACGACGACCCCTGGAATTCAACAAGTTACCTCACGTTTCCGCTAGAAAGCCAACGTGGATTATCGCAAAGGGAGTTTAGGCTTCCAAGAAGCACTTTTAATGACACACAGGTGCGCCGCGGCATCTCGCATATGCCCGAAGGCAGAATACACGAGGATATATGGCCGTAGCGATTGCTGTCGAGATGAGAGGGGCAAAATGGAGTTTTAGGCGGAATCTAGGGTGCATGTGACAGATATTCATTACGCCGGTATCCATGAAAACAGGGAACCCAGACATCACCCCAAAGGTTCGTAAATGCCTTTATCAGGAGGAGAAAAATGCATGTGCCGCAAGCAGAGGGGTATTACACATTATTCCCACAGACAAAATATCAAAAAAGGCTTAAGGTATTCTCTTTTGTCTCAGATTCCGGTATAATAATAACTGAAATTGTCTACAGAAATTTGGCTGATAATCCGTAGAAATATAATATGTTTGAATGTATTGATAGCGATGATTGCCTGAAACGATATAAGTTCAAGGGTTAATAACATAAATGGTAGACAATGATAACGAGCCTTAACATTTAAGCACTATAAGAGGCAAATACGACAACGGAGACGACTTTTTTTCCGGGGAACATCTTCTCAAAGCTCAGAGCAGTACTTGGGTACAGGCTGACTGCACTCTACCATCGGATGCTCTCGAGGGAATAGCAAAGGGAGAAGTTATTCCTCACAAAAATTTCAACACAAAATAAAAATTAAAGCCTTAACTTCTCGAGTGTGAAGAATTGGATGGTTTAATGAAGTTTTAAGGCAAATAAGACGACGAATTTTTAGGGGTAACTAGTTTACACTTAGAAAATCTTTTATTGAGATTTAATGGTTGAAAATATATCCAGTTAAATCGTTTGTAACATTTTTTTCGATTGACCTCAAAAAAATACCATAGAGTTTAAACCAAAATCTAATGAATGTATATTAATCAAATTAGTGGAGTGACCAGCATTTTACAGCTATAATAGTGCATAACATGAAATCTGAAAGTCAAGCAAATCTAGATCCCTATTCAAGCTAATGACAATATTTACATAATTATAGGATGTATATTACTTTGTTAATTATACTCTGTTAAACTTTTACTTTTGATCAGGTAAGGTATATTTTTAAATCTTTACCATATTTTTCTCTGTTAAGAAATGAGGTTCTCGATATAGGATGAGCATGAATGATATTTTTTAAACCAATTCCTTGAATTGAAAGGTCATCAGCGGTAAACTCCCATGAAATTAATCAACAAATATAAATTAAAAAACTAAGACAAATTATGCTCGAAACCCAATCTCTATTAATGTCATAAAAATTATTTTCAAAAAAGGTTTTTCGATTTTCGAATACCGAAGGAGATCCAAAAAAAAATTTTAAATGCAATAATAACCGCAGCGGAGAAAGCAAGGATAGAGGCCTTTGAAATATGGTGCTGCAGAAGAATGATGAAAATCAAATGCATCGACCGAGTTAGTAACGAGGAAGTCCTAAGAAGGGTAGGAGAGAAGAGAAGCCTCATGAAAACCTTAACTAGAAGACGGAACAACCTTATAGGCCACATCTTGAGACATGATGGCCTGATGAAGACAATCGTCGAAGGACAAGTGGAAGGCAAGAATGGAAAAGGAAGACCTCGAACAAAATATATGGAACAAGTAAAGAGAGATGTGAAAGAGAAGAAATACGTAGGTGTGAAAAGATTAGCTGATAGGAGAACTGAGTGGAGAGCTGCGTCAAACCAATCCTAGGATTGTTGACCACTGATAATGATGAAAAAATTTCTGACTTCATTTGGAGAACATGACCTTTTCAACAAAATCTGGAAAAGGTGTAATACGTTTCGACGTTGCATTAGCCATTTCCGTTCCGTTTATAAAATTAAAAATAAATTCAACAAATCAAAAATGGCCACAAAGTGACCAAGAGTTTTCTCAGCGGCGCATTAATGCCGAATTCACAGTTTTTTAATTAGAGATAATTGAAGAGGGAAACCTCTTATTCAAGAAAAGCTGTTCGATCCACGATGAGAGAGAATGGCGATGAGAAAAATGGCGACGGCCCTCATTTCCGAAGCACTTCTAAGCCTTCAACCGGAAATCCTCCCCACGCCCTCCCCCACCATCCCTCGTTTCCCTTCTATCTCCAATTACGACACATTTTTTCTCTAAGCCCATCGACTGCGATCGAACAAAAAACACTTACCCTTTGTCGTCCCCCCTATTCTAATCAGTGTAGCCTTAAATTTGGACCCCTCAAAGAAAAACCTCCACCTCGGATAACAACCTCCATTTCATGGAAAAGTCTCCCCACCACTCGAATGAAATTAGACCCATTTCTTGTCCCCCCTCAAAAAAACCCCTTCATCATCGATCAACTTCCACCCATCAACATATCTATCGTAATTTTAACGCGGTATCCGCGAGAACAAGTGACTACAATACCATTACATTCTTTCCCTCGTCTCAGTATTGCTCTTCTCGTCGTAATCTTCGGACGGGAGAGGTGCAAAATCATACACAAAAGTTCCTTTTTCCGACGGCTTGACAACCCAGATAAGGGAAAAAAGCTCCACGCTTCATCGAAATAGAATTAAATAATATGAGATGCATGTTTTTAAAAAATTTCCGAAAAAAATCTTCTAGTCATATTTTGAAAACTCGTGCAGTTACGAGCGACAAATGCTTAGTAGCTGATATCATGCAATCACATAAATTTCATTGCTTTTCTTTATAACCCGTTAAAATTCACGTATCCTTTGGAAAATCATTGCTGAATACAAAAATGCCATAATTAGCTCGTACTTATATCATTGAAAATTTGTTAACACGCAATTCTTAAAGAAATTAAAAATTTACATACCAATAGGTCAATTTCACGCGTTATCCGATGCGGTGACGAGCCAAATATGATATTTTAAA
The DNA here is from genome assembly GCF_921293095.1 of Ischnura elegans. Lineage (NCBI taxonomy): Eukaryota > Metazoa > Arthropoda > Insecta > Odonata > Coenagrionidae > Ischnura > Ischnura elegans. The sequence goes on from NC_060248.1 coordinate 84,187,989, forward strand.
ATAAATTAGATAAATAAGAAAAGATCAAGAAGGTAGAAATCATCTTCAGAAAATTATACAGTAAATAGATTATTAATCGCATTGAATCGCGCTTGCGACCTTGATTATTCCATTGAAATTCCATACACAGTCATAACACTCAATATTTATGGGACACTGCATCGAGTTTGCTCATTTAAAATATCAGGGAATGATAACTCATGTTTCAAGACCTTTGATGTTTTATAAATTTACTAGAAGAGTAAAAGCGGCTTTCTACAATTAAATAGCGCAATTATAAAAAGTTATGCTAAATCAAACCTGTAATAGAGAAGATTGAATGTGCAACAGAACAACTAAAGGCTCAATACAGCTCGGGGCATGACTGTTATGGAAACGCACGAGGTAAGTACTTACATTGAAGTTATACAAACAATTCTGAAAGCAACTCATGCGAAAATTCATGCGCGCTTGGCTGTGGGCTATTAGTATTACTCCGCCGAATTCCAAGGAATTAGTTCACTGGAAACGGCAAACTCAGTCCTGAGCAGCACAATTCACGTTTCCGTCGGTTTGATGTAATCTCATAGATACTATGCAATACTCGCATTAAACTCGTCATCGCATTAAACAGATGCGTACAGTTTAAAGGCTTTCACTGAACCTTCCGAATCGCCCGAGCAGAAATGACAGGTAAATGATATAGCAATATCGATTTTGTTGGAAATACATTAGTAATATTCTTTTTAATTCTACAACAAGCAATTTTATCAAATATTTAGTCTCATCGAAATTACTTTTTGGTCACAGCACAGTTTTCAACACCTTCAAATATAAAAGATATATAAATAAAAATTGTTAAGCGTTTATCTCCTACATTATCAAATCGTTATTTTAGCAAAATTATTTCGAAACTTGTGTCAATCATCTTTAATAGGAGTAAGAAATTATCCCTGGCCATATGGACTACAGATGCTTTTAACTGCAGTTTAACAAAATAATTTATAAGGTTTAAATTTGGTAATAACTGGTTGATTTGAATAAGACGCACCACGGAGTTAGCAACTAATTAGCTACTCTGATCTATAATTGCTTCAAATGCATTGCGAATTCAATAAATAAATGCGACTAATGCTCACGAATGCGGCGTAATATCTAAACATTTTGTACGTCTCAAGTGCCCATTTCAAACGCTTCATTTCGTGGTATTTCAAGGGAAGCATTCTCAGATCTCGTCGTTGGCGCTTCTAATCTCTCGTTCCTAACTCACTGCAGGGACTGCAGACGGGGATTCCAAGAAAAGGGAATGCGAAAGAATGACGATCACGGAGGGAATTCTCTGATGAACTTTGACTCAATAGATAAGGGCTAGAGGTAACTAGAGCTAGATAACCTACATGTAAGGCAAGTGAACAGGGCTTAAAACGTGCCGTGTCCTCTTCTATTCCTCTCTCTTTATTGAGTTTCGTCATTTTTATCGGAGGACATATAAGTTCTCGGGGTGACTCACTTCTCAGATAACGGCCATAGTTGGGGAAATTCTTACACTACCAAATTTGCTGAGTAGAATAACGAGATTTGAATGATTGCGTTAAAGCCCCAAGAGCGTAATAATCAATGAGGGATTGTCAGTAGGAAAAAGGTATGTCATGGAAACGTCTGAGGAGTTATTTGAACACACTGAGTAATCGGATTTTAAAGCCATAAGGTGTTTAAAGTGCCATGTGACCTAGAAGTGCTTGTGTAAAAGATAAAATCTCAACCCTCACCGATTAAGAGACAAGTTATAGTCAATTTTCCCCTCTTCATTTTCATGACTTTCGTATCTCGATGAAGCATTAGCCATAATACACTCAAAAAGAGATCCAAAAATTTATTAAGCCTATCCCTCAACATCTTAACTAGAATGAAGCTAATGCTTAGCCTAAATTTTTAAAGCTGCTCTAAACTAACCAAAAACTCAAATGTTCGCTTCATAATATTGAATGGATTCAATAGTAATTGAATGGATTCAATAGTAATTGAATGGATTCAAGTTTGTTGACATCACGAGCACCTCATCGTTAAAACTTTCTCGTCGAAAACCCAACTATGAAATGTGATATTTTTCGGAATTTTTGTTTCTGACACCACTAATGCCTCACGTAACTATTTTTGTGGTTCGCAAGGATGTCCTCAGGTTATACGGAGAAAGATAAGTCTGCCGCTACGACAGGTTTTTATTAAACTTTGAAGACTGCCTCCCTCCTCAAGCGCACCGCATGTGTTAGCACGTTCTTTTACGAGGTGGGTATCTTTTTTTTGCAGCCATCATGTCCTCTCTCATTTACTTCTTTCAAGTTCTGTGAAGAAAGAAGAGATGCGCTACTATCTAGTATCAAACGTTGAGCTGAAATATACATCTAGCCTTGAAGCAGCTTACAAGTTTCGCTTCTTACGAAATGCCAAAGGTGTCATATCCCGTAAAATAATGACTTTAGAACTGATAGAAAACATATTAATTAAAATTTAGGAGTAATAATCTTATATTTAATGACCTAATTTGAGTTTAATCATGCAAGCTAAAAATTAAGAGGCTCAAGATATATACTGTTCATGACAAAAAAGGAAGTTAGCTTTAAATACGACTAAAATCGTTGTGTGAATTTTCTCTTTTCAACTTCGAAATGACAATAAAAACAAAACAAGTTGTATCGTGAAATATACAAACAGAATTAGTACATAGCAAATCTTTAGATTCAAAACGCTTTTTAATTATAAAGACACCATTACGACCACTTTTTGGCATGGCTAATTTTTTTTTCTTTTCACTCCAATCAGAACCACATGTCATTTCCATACTTTCGTGGTCCAAGTGGTTTCTCTTAGGATGTTGCAAGTAGTCGTAAGAGATATAGGGCATGAGCTTTCCACATTATGGCATACTTTCTGTGATTAAACCACCTTCAAACAGGGGTTCATGCAGTGAATCATTCTGTATCCTTCAGTCTAACAGCATGAAACGAGGGGATAGTATTTGATGTCATGAATACTAAACAATGCGTGTCTAGTGCTGCCACCATAGGCATGAATATGAAATCAAGAACTAATAAAGATATAATGTACAAATTATGATTATAATTACATTACGGAGCTTAAATTTAGGCGCAAATCCTAGCAAGAGGCCATAACACCTTTTGAATTAAATTTCACATGAATATCGACAGCATTTATCGGATTTCTTAAGTCATTCTTTAATTAATTCGAATTTATGCAGTTTCGATGAGCATAAATATTCATTTTACTCATAATACATAATCGTATACGATGACAAACCCATATTCCACAGCTCAACAGGGCGCTTGAGGGAAAATTAAAATACTTTTTCCTTCGAGAGCACTTCTGAGGCGCAGTAGAGCATAAGTTAGGAAAAATAACAAACTTTGCTATAAACAACTTAAACTTTAATCGTCGACTATTTTCGATACTCTGTACCATTTTTCATCATCGCTTTTGTGGAATATGGGTTTTCTGCTTTATGGGCTGAATCATACAGCGTATAGACATTAGTGGACGATTCATGTTTAAGTTTTAGAAAGTAAAGTTTGTTATTTTTCCTTACTAAAAATGGAATTCTGCAAGGTTGCGGGCTCAACAATTTAGTGATTTATAATATCTCGAGGACAGTCCACATTCTCTCCTTGCCCATAACATCGTCTATACACAGAGCACATCCATTTTCTTTTTCTTTTTAATTTGTAGTACAACAGTCATCTACTAATATTTACTCCGATGCCTTCATAAGTCACCCTATACCTTCCCGATTGATCTGCGTCGCCCTGCAATTTCTACCTACCTACCCAGCATTTCACGAGGAAAACATTTCCGTTCCCGGCGCCCGTCGTCTCCTCGGTGGTCGTTCATGTTCCCACGGCAGTCCGGGGCTCAAAAGGCTGGAAAATTCGCAAAGGACGACGACGCGACGTGGCCTTGTGTCATCGATTTTAAAGGGTCGGATGATAGACCAGAGACGACGCCTTAATAGCGTTCGCTTTTCGGCTCCGCCACCGAGACGTGACACACGGAGGAAGGAACGGCCTCCTCTGAAAGAGAAGGCCAGGGAGAGAGGGAGGTTATGGAGACTTGTCGGATGAGAAAATATTTACCGAAGGCACTGCTCTTTCTCTTTCTACCTCTCACCCCATCCTCCATTAGCCAGGCTGGCCAACCTCTCGGGAAATTAGGTAAAAGGCAAAAAACAGGAATTTGGGACTAAAGGGTAAAGCAGACCAATTAATACCCAGCGATTGCATTCCTAGGCCTTTGAAATACCGGATAAGTTCAATACGTATAAAGGGAAATAATCCAGGTCTCAAAAAATTTAAAGATACGGAATAAAGCATTTAATCAGCAACCCACCTGTAGGTTAAATAAATTGAATACGTTATATATGGAGTGTGCTTTTTAGATAATGGTAAATAACATAAATTTCAACATAAAAGGGCTAGGGTAGAGCTCACCCTGGAGTAAGCCACGAGTATGACACATGAAGGTTAGAGGGGTAATTTTTAGTCCGTTCGCCGCCTCGCACTTACCACAAGAGAGTGTAAGTCGGAAGGCTTTTCCAGGGATTTGAACCCAGGGCCCTTGCATCAGTAGCCAAGCACTCATCCATTTTACCACCATATATATTTTTTAAGCCATAATCCGTGGCACGTGGCATTATCCCTTGAACGTTTTTGTCCTTGGAGCCCTCGAAGGCGTAGGCAGTTATTAGGTTTTCGAAGGACTGGATTGGAAGAAAATTACATAAACCCATGTCTTCAGTAAGTGAAAATCTAACTCAAACGGGCGATCCCAAAAATTAACAGGCAAGGACTATATCTACCCCATCGCCACCGGAGCCGACAAGAAGTAAATAAATAAATTGTCCTAGTATAAAAATTGCACAACATTTCATCGACAAATGACCGTGGAAAATAAACAGGAGAGCAAAAAAATAGAGAAACTGAGGAATTACAATTCTTTAAGTGACTGAGTGGCCACCCTGCTTTAGACACATACACGCACACTCACACTTTCAATCATTTGCTCACCCCAAGCCTCCCCCATCCTCCTCTCCTCATTCCGGTCCCTCCTTTGATCGAGCGAAATATGAAATGAGCACGTTCCCTCGTTAACTTTCGAGATGACACATGGCTCCTCTCCCCCCACGCTCTTTTTTCCACAATCCACCCCGACCTCTCATCGTCTCTCTCTTCTCGTCCAATTTCTCTCTCCCTCTCTCTTTCTCCTCTCGTACCCAACTGCGTCGTCGCCCGAGAGAGCCCTTGAAGAACATCCCGAACCCGTTTCAAACCCGCCATGTCTTCTGTAATGATCTCGCTGCGGAGCTACCGGAGAGTTATCGGAGCGGACGGAATATCTTGCGCCCGCCGACAGCCGGTAGGTCGTATTCAGTTAGGACATGACGCGGTCGGGAAGTCTCGAAAGTTTTACGTGTTCTTGACGCCGCGAACTGCGAGGAATCGAAAAGCGCAGCCGTCTCTCAAAACTAAGCGGCAAGTTTATAATTTTCCAGTAAATTTTAACGGCAAGATTCCACTCAGATGAGAATAAAACACAGTAGTAAATTTCCACACGATTTTAAAGTTGACCGACCAGGTTTCGACACTTTGTGTCATTGATAATTATCTACCAGTGTCTTTCATTCTTATCCCATGTACCTATATTCGGCATTTCCACAATGTTTCGCTTCGTAACATTATATAGATTCCGATCCCCGCCCAGAGTGGCGCATGCAATCTACAATTATTTCTCGCTACCTCGTCCAATAAGTTCTTAATAACGGTTTTATGCGCGGAGATTTGTAATAGAAAACATATTTTGACCAAATATTAATAATTTACTCTTTGTTGGGGAGGGCCCAGTGGGTAAAGGGTGAGTGAAATAGTCACATTAATCACACACCAATTTATAAGAGTTATCGCAAACTCCACTACAATCTCATTCCTGAACTTGGTTACATAGACATAAGTAAGCAAGCCCTCCTTGGAACAATATTTGAGATGATGGTGGGGCCATTAAAGGTCTATACATATAACTAATGAGGATACTACACGTGGTTACAATTCCCGATATCCAAACAAATATGTATATTACACGCAGAGTAACTACTTTTTTCCTTAGATTAGTAAATTCCTGATTCAAATACCAAATAACTAACCGCCTAACATTACCAGACTACGAAGCAGTAAAAATGTGAGTTTTGGTTTCTTCAAATTAGGTATCAAAGAAGTATTGATAGATATATTCTAAATCAAACAACAAAAATCTTATCCTCCGTATATTCAATATTTTGGGATTCCTCCACGTCAGAACCTACTAATGGGGAAGTCTTGCCAACTGCTATTAACTGCTATGTTCTCAAACCAGACTCTAGGCTCCCTTCAGCGTGATCTGAAGACAGATCAGAGGATGTAAAGCACTATTATCATGAGAAGACAAATACCTAAAAATCTATCGACAGCTCTGTTGATACATAAACTTGGAGTATGGACTGGTAGAGGGCGAATGATGTCACTTCTTTGGCCCAAACATACTTCGGAAAAACCTGGCATCAATTCACGTGACTAGAATACGATCAGCGAATGGTAAAAATTACTGGGCAATTGGGAACAAGGCAAATCATTCCATGGAAACTCAGGACCATTCATTGGTGAGTAAATCTTCAAATATTTAAATATCATTTTCACATGTTCCTAATGTTTCCTCACTTGCTCATTGATATGCCAATTTCTCACGTCATGTGATACACATAATGAGTACAGTAGTTTACCGAAGAGAAAGCTACCTACCCTCTGATAAACCGTAATACAGGAACAATGAACAGCATCTATTGTTTTTTCCAACCTCTTGTACTAAATATGTCAAAATATTTCATTGGATAACTCTTTAGTTGAACATTTTTATATTTTCTATTTGTTTCCACTGATTAAAACGCCTTTCAAGATCACTTTCAATACAGGTAGACCAAGCATGGTGAGAAAACCCGGTTATTTTTATTTATCATTCAAGTTCATTATTGCGGTCAGTGAAGCGTAAAATTATAACCCGGCAATTCATTCCACTAGCGCAAATATACTGTTTTCATTCACGCCTCCATTATGTTTCCTTATTGGTAATTTATTTCATAATTATATTACTAAATAAACTTGTAAATATGTCTCTAAATGTATGGTCCGGATACATATTTAACAGATTTAAGGTATGATAGCACTTTAATAATGCACGATTATCGACTGAAAAAGGGTTTCTTCGAAGTTGAAATAAAAGCCATAAACTGAACTTGCTGCTCAAAAACTTTCCCTACAACTCATCAACCCCTTTTCTGGTTTATTTTTCGCCGGCATTCCCTAGCTACCAGCTATTCTTCTTATAATTTTCTGAAAATTTTAACCACCAAATTTCGTTTACTTTACACTAAATGTTGCAACTGTTATTTAATCTCCAATTTCCTCATTTTAAGCCACTGCTATGGAACTTACCATTACTCAAAAACTGATTAAGGTTCTTAAGAAAAGATGTACATTTTGGTTCCAAAATTAATTTCATGAATGCAATTATTTCGTCAATAAAATGCCTTATGCTTTTCCGTCAATTCTAAAAGTAATATTCCGAGCGCCAAAACCAAACCGCTTTTAACTATTTCCAGCGCCATTTTCCTTTTGACGAGCCCAACAGCTTTCAACACGATCCTTTTTCAATAGATGGTTCACCCCGACGAAGGCCCGGTGATAAACAGCAGGATGGAGAGTTGGGACGCAGAGATATCGATGACGCAGCGGAGACGGACGAAGGACGCTTTTCCGATGCAAAAGACGTCCCCGCGTTGACGAGGCTTTTTGCTGTCGCAACGGAAAATGAGGCCTATGGGGCCGCAGAGGAGGGGAAAGGCTTTTCAAATCCACCTCCTTTTGGAATTTGCGGCCCTCTCTTGAATTACTAATATAGATTATCCCCCACTCTTCCATTTCCTCTTCCCTGAAATTCGGATTAAGGGTAATCATGATCTACCCAATCGCATTGACGCTCAATGGAGAAAAAACGTCAACACACCCAAATCCACTTAAAAGAATAAATGTTTTCACACCTTTAATGCATTTATCAGTCCTTTTTGTTCATAAAAATCTTAAGAGTGGTTTCTTTAATTGATTAAATAATGTACACTTGATCCAATACGTACACTACGTACGATTCAAAAATGCAATGGAAGAAAATGGCATAAGCGAAGGGTACATGTGTTTGGAATGAACCTATTTCTACATTTCACCATCATGTCCTCTCTTCGTGGGGATTCATCTAATTTTTAAATGCATTCATTGGAATCCATTGAAATAAAATCATATTCCTCGAGCTGAATACATACGTAAAGCATGAATACTTACTAAACTAATTTTTAATAACCCAGAAAATTCAAAAGTTATATCGACGGGAACAGCAAAGAGCATTTATGACATCGGCCTACAATTTTTAATGTATGCACATAATTAGTCCAGTTAAATTGAAATTCTTAAAAAAAATAAAAATGGCATTTAAGAAATTCATTTCTCCCATTCCATATTTTTTTAAACACTACTACTGCCCTCTTATTTCCGAATGAAAAGCTAATGTGAGCTCAATTTGTCGAAGCTGTATCAATCACCTTCATACTTTTTGCTACACTTATGTGGAATATATATTTAAGTAAACAGAAAAGCTGTTTGAAGAAGTCCATATCTGGTATATTTTGGGGTTCAACTCGATGAGTAAGATTAAAACTTGGACACCGCATATTGTAAGCAAGGCGTGTGTGGAAAACATACGAAAGTGAGCAACTTCAGTAGTAAATGTCTTTGATTCGGTGTGCCTATGTTTTGGACGGATCCTTTGAACCATATTGTTGGCTGCAATTTCTGCATGATTAAATTCAAAGAAATAAATTAGAGCAACCATAGAAAGTGGAAACATCTTAATATTGCCTCAACAAGATGCTCAATTTTATACTCTGATGAAGTTCCATAACCAAATTAGATCAAAGGATTCCGAGGCGTTTATCCATATGAGTCTCGAATTTCGGGCGTTCCTCCGCGTTGAGTTGTCAATAGATAACGACAGTTTCTCCAGCCAACAGAGCAACTTTAACAGAGGAGACGGCTACACATTAGCAAGCACATGGAAAAGGGTCTTCAAAATCAATGACCAATCAGAGCCCACCTGACTACCAACCAATCAGAACCGACCTCCGATCCCCGAATTACCTATTTATGGCGGCCAAATTTTATGCATCGCCACCTGAAGACGCCAGTGGGTTGGCAGGAGAAATTGTCGTCTCCTACGGACAATTTAACACGGAGGAACGCCCGAAATCCGAGGCCCATACCATAACCAAAGTTTAGCCAACTCCCAAAAGTCTGTGAGAATGAGAGGAATGTATGTGGAATTACAATTTAGTACTAGGATTGCACTGATTGGTTCTGATTAAGTACCATGTCCAAAGTTTTGCCAGCTCCCGGAGCTATGGATGATATGGATGTATGTGGAATTAATTATGACACAAATAGTTGCGGTGTCAGTGATTATGTGGGAATATAACAGGGAGGGAGGCAATCTTGTATCTCTCATGATGTTAGGGGACTGCGGAAGAGAATGGATCTTCCTAAATACATTTCCGATAATTAGTGTATATTTATATACAGTTCTAGGCAAAGTTAGAAATGTTTCCTCGTTTATGATGGCTAAACATTTGGTTCAAAACTAATGGTAAATACAAAAAATGATAGATAAATATGTCGCCGTTACTTTTGCCAATTACAATATAAAGTATCAAAAACATCAATGGATAATTATGATGAATTTAATATCATAAAAATATCTATCTAATATTATGAACAACAAAGTACCTGCGCAACCTTGTTACGTCTTACGTCTTATGAGAAGCCGGGAACGAAACAAGCACTGGTTGAGAAAGGAATGGCCTGAGAAAAACCATGGTTGTTGGAAAGAAAAACATCTTAAACAATCCATAAGTCAAATGCCATTAAATCATTTTGCCTTCATTGCGCAAAAAAACTAGGCCTGATGAAGTAGATCGTAAAGGCACTTGATAAACATGGACAAAAGAAAAATGCAATAAATCAGCTCAGAACAGCTTAACGCTGTGAATGTTGATAGCCCAGAAATTAGACAGCTAATTAAAGATGGTTTTTTTCTTCTTTAATTGAGGTGTAATTATAAATGCGTGCCCCTATTATGTTATACTGAGGATTTATTTCTTCAGTATCTCGAAAACAAGTATATATATACAATCAGTGAGTTTTTATTTCGATTGCAACTGGCATCTTCACTTTCTCAAAGCAATTAGCCAAATTTTATCCAAAATAGCCTAATATCTCAAAAATAGTGCAGTTGCGCGAACAGTAAAGCTATATTTGATGTAAGGAGGTCAATTACACGTAGAGTAAGCTTAAAAAACTCTGACCGGCCAGTGTTTATCAGTTTTATCGTTAACAACACCCCAGGAGAAATTGAAAAAAATCCGGACTCTATACGAAACGAGAGATTTTTCACGGCGAAACTATAAGGATTCATTACCATTCTGCTTATTTCTAGGCAAGCTGGTTTGATAAATTACTGCAATTATTTCCAAATTCATTAGTCGCCATTCGAGAATAATAATGCGAGGAAGGATTAATTGCGGCCATAATTCAGAGCCTCTGGCGATTCCCGTTGCAATACATGTTCCCATTTCACAGTTCTGTAGCAGTCTCATTCCGCGCGGACATTTCCACCATGCCACCCGTCGTCTATTTTCAGTCGCAAATTAATGAGAGCACGACGCACGTCCTTTTTAAAGCTCGTTTTCGTTGAAATTCGTCCGTGGGAGCAAAGGTAAGCCTCAGGAAGAGACAGAGACGAGAATGGGGCTGCCCCTTTCAAATTGATTCCGGCAATCATTTACATCTCCTTCGTTGATAAGTAGGTACCTTAGAGTGCGAAAAAAACACCAGCGTGGATAGATGTTGCAAAGAGAGAGGAAAGGGAGATTGAGTATGGGATGGATACGGAGGTTCAAAAGGATGTTCCCAATTCATGTGGAATGAGATCGATTCAGATAATTCATGTCGATCAATGCGCGCTATATGAGGAAATATTAACTAAGTAGGTAATTCATGCGAATTTAAAATTCTTCATAGATTTTTTTGTATGTTTTTGCTTGCTTATGCTACTTTTCTATTGTTTATTTAAGGATTTAACGGGTTTTGAAACTTTTTTTTTAGTTTAGAATTTAGAAAATGTGTGGAGTCGATAAGCCTCAAGCATGTCATCGATAAGGGAAAAATCGAAACTTAAAATTAAAACTAATGGGTAAATATTAAAATTTGGCATTAATATTGTATTTTCCGTCAGAAGACGATGATTCAGCGTTCAATGATACCTTATTTATCACTGTAGGTGCAGTATTAACGGAGCATATGCGGATTGACAGAAAAAATCTTTCTGTAATAATATATGAGATAAATATATATCAATACTCCAATATACGATTATTTTAATGGAAGTATAGTAGTTACTATTTTAATGTTTTTGCGAATAGAAAACATTACTCCGTTTCCAAGACTCCTCCGAAAGAATTTATTAAAGCCCAGATTACTCCGTCAAAGCAGTGATGTAAGGTTTTCAATGTACTCCCCCACCACATTTCAAACTTCATACCCACTATGTGACGAAATGAAGATAGAGGAAGTCAAATTAGAATAGCATGAAATTCGTTCTCTCGCGTTATTTTTGCGCTTCGTGAAAAATACGAGTCATATTCTTGTTGCCGATTCAATTAATATTAGCTTTGAACATCGACGAACCCTATATATACTAAAACTTCAGCGTGAAACAAAAATCTGTGAAAAATAAAATACAAATGAGTACCATATGTTTATAAATAAACAGTATGCCCTGGATTCATGACGCCAGCTAATTATTTACAGTAAAAATATAAAAAATGAGTCATTTTGTTAAGGAAACTGAAGGTTTTGTTGAAGTAAAATAGCAATTTTCACTTGATCTAACTAAGACTTTTCGTCATCATACAGTGACGACAAATTGACAGTCAATTTTCAATCGTCAATACAGCCCTCGTTGTTTATTTCATGTTGTAATTTTCAATTACGAACTATTCTTTCGCTTGCATCAATTCTACAAGTTCTTATTGACACAACAGGCAATTAAAAATATAATTGTACCTCAGTGGGAAACTCGTGGATTCTATTTCGACACAAAACGATAAATTACGCCGTACACTTGAATTAATACTACTGATCGAGCACATCTTCAACATCGTATTTCTATCGAAAATCGGCATGGGATCAGCATCAGCTGATATTGGAAAAACGTGTATCAATCCCTCCCCGGGTATTCAGATCTGCAATCGAGAAGGGTTGGGAAGATCCCAGTTTTATTCTAAGTTCCGTAGGGGGGATGATTTGGAGGGAAGATCCAGCGGTGAATTACGCTCCGTCGGACAGAGAAGGCGGCTCGGTCGTATTCGTTATTCCGGTCGAGTGGGCACAATAAATATATAATATATACCCACCCTACCCTTCACTGAATGGGAAGAGGGGAAGGACCGCCGCATTTTCAATAGAGAGGTGGAGTTGATTTTTGACAGCTGAAGCAGGTTGTGAAAAAGGGAAGTAACTGGGTGAAAGCCGAAAACTGTGCGTCTAAATGGAAAAAAAAATCATTCCAGAATCATTGATAACTCCAAAACCAGTACCGATCCAAAAATATCCCATTAAGATTGCGAGTTGAATTCATGCGTGTAGACGAATCGCCAATTTTGAAAAAAAATTAGGAAACTCAAAATGAAAATAGAATAAAAGGTTTTGAAGCGACTAAAATTTTAAAAAATTATTAACTTTGTTTCCAAAATCCTGGGTTGCACGGAAAAATATAATAACAGGATGAATTGAAATAATCCACATCAGGTTCTAGGAAGAAACAAGCAAAAAAAAACAAAAGAGCATAAGAATGAATATGACAGGAATCGAAACAAAGAGACTTCGGAATATGGAATTAAGTACGATATTAAGACTTGATGCAGTTGCTTTCAATAGAAGAGAATCCTACCAGAGCTGGGTATTAAGGAACAATAAAATTCAGGGAACGACTTTTTTCTATTTCTCGAATCACGGTGAGAGTACATTTTATCTACGGTGAAAATGTGCTCCAGGAATTTCAAAGAATATCATAAAAAAATGAATAAATAATGTTCAACAATCGGAAGCTAATGGCATGAATAACCCCTTTATAGTGCAAAAAAATTATACCATGAGTAGTTTTTGTGAAATGTGCACTACATAAATCATCTGTGCGAAATATTTCGTACATTCCTCTAATTGGGTTTTTCTTGTTCTTTTGACAGTTCTGGAAGAGAAAAAAAACTATCAAAAATTAATATAATCATAAAAAACAAAAAGCATGCATACATATGAATTACTTTGAATTTCTGTGGTTTGTTGAAAAAACGCTTCCTTTTAATTACTTGTTACTTAATATTCAACCAAGAATCACCAAGTGAATGGTGTTTTTAACGCTAACAAACTTTCAAAAAGTTACGGTGTTTCTCGTACAGCTAATTTTACTACTGAATATCTAAAAATTTACAGACGAAGTTTTTAACAATGAAGACAAATGTAGATTTCATTATTCCATTCGTTTTAAACTTTTATCAATACTTCATTAGGAGAGTGCTCCTTCCTTTTGCCAAGAATACTCTCTCCTACAAAAATAACTCCAATTCATCTTCCCAAAATGTTCGCTACTTCACAAATTTAGGAAATCATATTATCTCACAGAACTTCTTTTCTGCCGACTACAAACTCGATGAAATCGCAGTAATTGACCCAATTTCATTTTTTTAACTTTAAGTTCATGGAAAAGAGCGCAAGCTATCAATCAGTCTAAGAGGAGCAATTAAATTGCTAGAAAACTTCTCAGCTCGTCTCAAAACTTAAAAGTTCACGAGAATCTCTATGAAAATAATTTATGAGTTGAAATGTCTTCCACGCCAAAAAAAAATAGACATCTGAATTTTCCATCGTCTATAAAATCGGTCTAATAGCACGAAAACGAGTCAAGTCTTTTGAAACTAGATGAAAGTCTCTTCAAGTACATTTCCCATTCCTCACGTACTCCACCAATGCAGCTCGGTGAAGAGGAAAATAAGAAGTCTGAGCCAATTTGCGGGACGCTGAGAAAATATTAACGAGGACCATAGGAAGGTAAAGGCTCGGGAGACTTAAAGCATAGAAAAGGTTCAAGGATTATCCTAGAACGACAGGGCTGGCTTACACGGGAGAAGGGGACGGGGATGTTTTAATTCAATGCATTGAATATTCAGAGCCAAATTCACAGAAAGCGGTTACTTTATGAATTTTGTAATAGCCTGAATCATTTATCATCACATTGTAACAGCAACGTCAAGAAATCGAAGTTAATAAGCTGAAATTCGACAAAGTAAGTATTTTGCCTCTATTTCCATATTTTATTCACTTATATACGTAACGCATTTTATCGTTTACTACCTTGAACCACCTCCGTTATTCTTAGCTACGAGTTGATGTAGATGAATGTATTAGATTAATTCTTTTCATACTCGAACGTATACGTCAAATACCAAATAATGAATTGTGACCAGGTGAGATGCTTAAATATAATTCCATGTTCAGCCTCAGAAAACTCATTCTTCCGACTTGAGGATTGGTTTGATTGGAGATTGTGCGTTTATCTAAAATTAAATCATAAGAATGCCGATTGTACTGGTCCATAGCCCTCTGAACTACCACTCAATATTATAAAACCTAGGTAAGGTTCTTCAAAGAGGACTTCTTCCACGAAGTTTACATCGACTTAGTTTTTACTTCCATTTATATCGTCTTTTATGTCAATTAACTATCATCGACAAGATTTTTTTGCAGCTACGCTACCAGAATCTTCCACGATTGCGAAATTATTTTGCGTAAAAATTTGTTTTCATTCTTTCAAAAAGTACCTCATTCTCATGAAAGAGCTCAATTGCATATTCTTAGAACATCATAAAATTATTATTTTACTGTTTCAAACCATTTAACTGTCAGGTGACAAAATATATATTTCATTCATTCACACGGCGCCTTAAGCGCAAACATACATATAAATTCAGTGGTAAGGAAAGAAAGGGATAGGACCATGGAACAGAAAAAGGACGAGGACAATGGTACTGTAGTAGATGGAAAAAGCCAGATATCAGAGGGTAAAAATGCGGCCTAACTGGGACTCGAACCCAGAACCTCCTTGTTGTCGGCCAGGTGCTCTACCAGTTGCGCTACCAGGACGCTTAGATTTACCATGATTTCGGCGGGGCTTTATATACAGTAAACTCCCTTTGCTTTGGCCCACAAGAGTAACCAATAGATGGCACTGGGGCAGCTCACCACTCACCAACAGAAGGAATGGACGAGGACACAAGGATGAAAGGAAAGATACACACTCACACGATAGCAGGAAAGAGACAGGAACATGCGTTTCGGGGCACGCTGAGCCCAAGTGAAATAAGCCAATATGGCCGATACACTACTTCATTCATTCACACGGCGCCTTAAGCGCAAACATACATATAAATTCAGTGGTAAGGAAAGAAAGGGATAGGACCATGGAACAGAAAAAGGACGAGGACAATGGTGCTGTAGTAGGCACCATTGTCCTCGTCCTTTTTCTGTTCCATGGTCCTATCCCTTTCTTTCCTTATATATATATCAATATTAAGCATGGACAGAGAAAACATTTTGTACCACGCAATTCTCGGCCCTCAACTTTCGAAGAAGTTTTGGCCATTTCAAGGCTGTCTACGCCGTATACGTTGAACAACCAAGAAAAACCTGCATCATGTCACGTCTACCAAGCCAGATACGGATCACATCGATAAGAGAGGAACTTTCTTTTCCAAGGAACACATTTTTCCACTGGTTTGATAAAGGCTCCTTGGTATCGCTCCCTCAAGGCCCTCTGAGAAACAGTCAGGGGAGTCCATTTTAGAGAGAATTCTAACCTCTCCTGATGCATCACGTATTTTACTCTTTTAAAGAGGTTTTACACTCTTGAATTATTTTTTGATTGATTTTTTTTTATTTTTTGATGATTTAATTTGATTTTTTATTACATTAATACATTTTAAGCAACTTTTATTTTTTTTAATTTAGTTAGGCTCAGTTAAATAAATCCCGGCTACAAAGATATGGCCACAAAAAATTAATTAATTACTGATCCCGTTTATGGCATAAATTAAACTGAACGAAAAAAACATTACTACCCAAACCTTGTAGCCACCTTCAAGACGACACGAAGGCCAACTTAATCAAAACGCTTATGAGGCAACTCATTGTCAAAATCGAGACGAGAATCGCGGGTCTCCCGTATTGACGATTGCGATAAACGGAGTATGTCTACTGCGATTGCAACCCACCACGCCAGTTTAATGGCAAAACTCCAAAAAGAAGATCAGGGCTAAGAGGATGGTCCAGAGGAGAAATAATTAGACTTCAAAAATTTATTTAACCACCATTATTTTACAACGAGATAATATGATTTATGCGGGACAATATTCTTTAACAATATTCCATCATGCTCACTTCTTTTGATTATATCAGTGGCGGAACTGGGAATATGCTTTTAGGGGCGGATGGAGAGGTCTGTAGGGCGACCCCACCCTAACCCACCAGACAACGGGAAATTTTTTGAAAAATGACATGCCTGGAATTACATTTTATACCATTTTGGCACTTAAAATTTAGGTTTCACTCGTAATTCTGCGGGAAATCATCGTAAACATTGGTATACAATAAAATTTTCTGAGGCATTAGGGGGGCTCTATCCCCTCAAATAGGCCGGCCCTTATTTTTCAGAATTGCGAAAAAGTTATGTTTTCCTGGTCTCAAAATGATCCAAATGGTGTTCATATTCACGTGTTAAAATTTGGTTACTTTAAAATAACGGCAACCCGTGCCCCAAGGGCCCTAAGTACTAAGGACCCTCAATTGAGTTTTTTTGGGCCGAAAAAGCACTATTTCTATGTAAAACGTAAAAGTAAAGAACTTTAGGGCCGATTTTCTGTTTGTTTTAACCTATCTCTAAGCGTTTAGGAGATATCGCCCGTCGTAATGCAATCTCCCCCCTAGGGCGCCACCCAGCACCGCGGCATCGCTGAGGTATGTCCCGCACCACTTACTAGAGACTTCCCCTCAACCCCCTCCCCTCCCTCGGCAAAGACTTTGCTCCTGATGTCAAGATCTAGCCTCTGAAGAAATGTGCTTACCTAGAAAGAATTTAATTGCCATACAATACTTCCAACCCAAGAGATCAATTTATTTTCACTCTGTCCTTGAATTTCGGTACATTAACCAAAATAAAATAGATTTTCATTGTATTTCTAATTTTTCACTGACATCCTACATTTGGCAATGAAAGTGCCTTTCCGTACGTAAGGATTGTATTGCGATGAAAAGTCACTCTTAGTAATAAATTTTGAAAGCTCTCTTCCTTCAACGTGACTGCCCAAAAATCTTGAATTTTTGGGCAGTTTGTTGTTGTTTTGGGCTTGTTTCACTCCTCTCACTGCACAATCATTTCCCACTTGATGACCCCGAATAATTTGCAAATCGTTCTTGTATGTTCATCCCATTCTCGTATGTTCACATCAAAGAATGCAATGCATATTTACAATACATTAAATAGCTTTCTCGAATTAGTGGTGACAAAATTTGGTATATATACCTTAGCCATGTCTTTACGCTCATATAATGCCTTCTTCGGTGGATCATATTTTCCTACACAAGACCACATACGGCGTATCACGTTTTTTTTTTCACACCTAGAAATGGATCCGTCAAAGAAGGACTGGCCTACCACCTCCTCACTCATGTACCACAAGTAGTTTGAAAACCTCTTTTGTGCTGCTTTCGCTATGTCTAGGTTAACACTTTCGTAATTAACAAGTCTTTGTAGGAACTACGGGTCAAAGGTGGGAGCTAATGCAACAAAAGGAGCGGAGAACCACATCTTTTCATTTCTTCTTGAATATATTGAAATCTATTCCACCAATAACTGCATTTCGTTCTCCTCTTTATTTGCGTAAGAACTTTATTTCTTCAGCCCAAACACATTTATCCGAGAGATTAACTGCACTTTCCTCCTCGCGCGTCAAAAATTCAATGGTACCGCTCCTTGTAATGTCAAGCAAATCATCAAGTTTTGTTACGAAAGATTCTCTTCTCTTCATATCCACCGTAGTTCGCGTTCTCTTTATGCCGTTGCACGTTCATCCATTCTTTGCGTCAATTTTCTAACTTTTCAATCGCCTTATTTTCCGTAAAAACAGGAATTCTAGTTTTATACTATGGATGAGACGCATTTCTCACGGTTTTTCTCGTACTAAGTCTTACAAATTTCGAACCCATTAGGTGATAGAGAAAACACATAGTACTTCTCTCACTGTCGGTAAATTTGAGCCGAGTATTTCTTCACTTTCTGTTCCAACCAGTTCAATGCCTGGATTTAGTCTTGATTATATGCCTTTCCTTGTTGGTCTATTCTTAAAATGAAGGTCACGTTCATGTTAAGTATTTATTTCCCCACTTTTCTCCTTACATCCTAAAAAAATTAGCTCTTCCTATCCTTTGTACACTATACACAATAACTATCTCTATCTATCCACAGTGATCTACATCCGTAAACTTACTACCTCCTTTCTTCTCCTTGAGTATTTCTATCTACTGTTGAAGCCCTGGAAGCCCTGCTCAATCCCTTCATTCCTTTATTATTCATAGACACATTTCTATCACATGCTTATAATATTTTGTACATAAAAAGCACTTTGGAACAAAGCCTGCTGGAATGGTTCGCGGCCGTTTTGCGGCAAAAAATCAAGGTTTAAGGGGTCGGTACCCAATACATAGGACCGCGTTGAAGGGTTAAAATTGACATTATAGGCTTTAACAACATTAATCATGACACAAGAGGAACAACCTATTCAATACTGTACCACTAGCATGTACATCTTGTCATCAGGAGCAAAGTCTTTGCCGAGGGAGGGGAGGGGGTTGAGGGGAAGTCTCTAGTAAGTGGTGCGGGACATACCTCAGCGGTGCCGCGGTGCGGGGTGGCGCCCTAGGGGGGAGATTGCATTACGACGGGCGATATCTCCTAAACGCTTAGAGATAGGTTAAAACAAACAGAAAATCGGCCCTAAAGATCTTTACTTTTACGTTTTACATAGAAATAGTGCTTTTTCGGCCCAAAAAAACTCAATTGAGGGTCCTTAGTACTTAGGGCCCTTGGGGCACGGATTGCCGTTATTTTAAAGTAACCAAATTTTAACACGTGAATATGAACACCATTTGGATCATTTTGAGACCAGGAAAACATAACTTTTCGCAATTCTGAAAAATAAGGGCCGGCCTACCCCTCATTCTCCCAGTAACCCCATTGGAATAGATCACCCTTAAACTTCACTGGCTAATTGAATGTGTAACTCCATTTTGATATTTTACCCTACAAAAACAACCCATTCTTCGAAAATAAAGCAAAACATCCTTCTCTGTACTTCCATATGCATACCTCAGGGTTAAAATAAATTAATCAATTTTTGTAGCGAAAAGAAGTGTAAATTTTGGCATGAAAGCCAACCAATCACAAAATGATATCAAACATTCTGCAGAATGTCCTTTAACAACATATGTCCGTTGGTAGAATATGTTTCCACAAAATTACCACTAGCTACTATACTGGCAAAAAATAGTGACGCGTTTGCATAATAATACAGCAACTAAAAATGAGTGACCTTTTTTTCTTTGATATTTAAACGCTTGAGGTTACTTTTCGTCATAACTAAATTTCTTAATTCATTCCCAGCATAGATTCACTCCGCCTAGTATTAGGGAATTTCTAGTATCGATACCTGTAATATCGTGACCGGAGCCATTTCTGGGATAAAACAAAATGACACAAGGCACACACTTCACTATGACGCATCGATTTCAGTTCTACTTGCAACGCAACCGACTCTATCCTTACACCCCTAAAACTCCATTTCCAGTATCCATCACATCATATCAGAATTCTCTTCCTCAATTTTATGACTTCCAGACGCAACTTCTACTGACTCAATATCCCAAGGGAGTTCCGGACCAAGGCGGTAACATCTGCTCCAAATACGGCAATAATGTCTTACTCCTTCGAGAGATACAATTTTGACCCTGTGTCCGAAAATGTCGCATTCAAAATGTCTTTGGCGATATACAGGAGGAATGGTATACTGATATACGATGATGCACTCACGCAACGACCACAGTTTACTTCGCTCATATACTATATTTTGGGCAAAGCCATAAAGAAAACAGCATTTATAGCCGATAGAATTGATATTTCGAGGCGTCGGGACACGTCGTAGCACACATCTATAACCGCAGTGCGGCCGATCCAAAAGAAGAAAACTCGCTCCATAAACTCAAATAAATAGCTGAAATGCTCAGGAATGCTGAAAACGATTCACCTGAATGGCACTTGAGTCACATTGAAAATATTTAATGTACAAAACGCATTCTGTTCACACATCCCCGCTCATTGAGGTAAAAAAAAATGCTGTGTTCATCAAAATGCAAATCAGGATCCACAGAAAACTCTACGCAAGATGCAACTTCTCTTGAAAGCATTTCTAAAGGCCTGTTTACACTGTTCATTAACACGTACGGGTTAATGTCTAAATGTATGAACGCGAGAATGAACGCCAAAATGCACCGTGTAACCACCCAACTTGTGCGAATGCATGCACAGAAAATAGAACCTGTTCTAATTTGGTGCAAGCATTCGTACATGTTCCGTTCCGGTCCACAAAAGTCATTCATGTAAACAGGCATTAACTCGTACGTGTTAATGTATCGTGTAAACAGGCCTTAACATATGGATGTTAGTGAATTTTGTCCAATTCCCTGCATCGAGCGCAAAAAAGAGAAAACAAAATTTTGTGAAAGAAGAATCGAAAATCATCATCCCAAAGAAATGTCGGCGATACCGGTCATAAACCAAATAACACTAGGCACCATACAATATTACTCCCATACACCACCATATTTCACCGCCCAATCTGCGACCATAACCGACATTTTATGAGGGTTCCGTCATTCGTGCGCTATCCCCGACCGACGAAATGGCCGCATACGTGCGACTTATTGTTTCACCTGGGCCATCTTCGACAGATATCGGAAAGTGATTCGAAAGCGGCGAAAAGGTGGCGTGATTTATGGGGCAATTTTCCGCCGCAATGCCCACTGAAGGGGTACGATGCTAGCCCGCGTTTATCACGCGGACGAAGGAAGATTGAGGAAAGAGCGAGGGAAGGGAAAGCATAGCCTTGAAGGAGAGGAGAATCGAGATAGTTAGAGAGAGAAAGATGGCAGATTTATCAGCATACCAGGGCCATAATCGAAATCCCTATGTCCCAGCAATATTTTCGGTCCGTCATAACCTTCGATTATAAAAGCAATGGATGCGATCGATAATAAGGGCCTCATCCCATCCAACTAACTCCCTCTTCCTTTCTTTTTCTGTTCGATCCTTCCGAGTCAAGAGCTCTCTCCAGGGACTCGGGATGCAACCCACGTCTTCCTCCTCATCAGCACGCCCCTCCTCCAATTTTATCTCGGTAGGGGTGAAGACAACACGACAGGCTTTTTCCTGCGAGAGAGCGTGCTCTTGAAGCCGGCAAACAGTGTAAGTTAAATGAAGAGACCAATATAAGACGTCATCCATGAATATTCTTGTCGTTAGCACACTCCTCAATGAGCTCCCCTATGAACATAAAACTTTGATGTATCTGTACCATACGTTATAAAATAATAAAATTGTAAGTGAATAATCGAATCCAAAGTAAGTCGATTTCAAATTACTCGCAGAAAAATCAACCTTGTGGAATGTACTTCATTGCTAAATGTAACCCTCTAGATAAGGATTATAGCCTAAATAATTAACTGATCTCATTCAAACGGAATTGTACGAAAAAGGATTCGATTTTTTCCCTTTCATTTGCATTGAAAATTGATATAGATATGAAATGAAAACATACGTTGGCATGAAGACTTAGAGATAACGTAAGACTCGCATTATCAACCAGGCAATACTCGGATAATTTCGGTCCGATAGAATCAGTAAGGAAGGGCAATATGAAACTTATCAATATAAATTCTTATCGATATATCATCATACACAATCATAACAGATAAACATAATTTATGCATAGACATGGTATACCGTCCCAACACATCATGTAACTGGTCATTTCTGGAGACATAGTAATGCATCTATCGACTGCACTCTTATATCGATCATAACCCTAACTGAAGTTATTGGACATAACTTATACCTATTCAATCCATTTTCATTCATCAAATGCAACATTAATTTCCTCCTCTAATTGCTACAGCAAAAATATTCCAAATAACATCCAACCCAACAGCCAGAGAGCGTAATCTCGAGGCTTTCGCCACTCGGTACAACCTCTAAGTACCTAGTAGGTACTCTAAGTACGTCTGTTAATTGTATGTACATCTTCAAAGCTGGAAATTTACATAAAGTGCTGTCGAATTGTGATAAAATAGTGCACTCCGAACCAGGCAAACCGACACGACATGTGAAACATTTAGGGTAGAAGGCCACTTCCTCTCCGGGTGCCATTCCATAGTTCGAGGCTTTTCTTAGGGTGTCCGAAGAATTCACCCTGGATTTGAGCAAGGGTCCCGGCGACCAGAGATCACGCCCTCGACCCACTAGGCTATCGAAAACTTCACGTTTCAATGTATTGTATATTCATCTAGACAAAGTTTCGTCCATAAAAACCCATGATAAACGTAGCAGCCCTGCCTCCCTTAGATAATTCAACCTAAGAGTCTCACATTAAATACTGGCGGAATGTTGGTTTTTGCTCAAAAAATATACTCATCAGGGTATCATAATGGAGCCATTTATTATATATTTAATTGTCATTCACAGTAAGTACTAGTAGGCTAAGGTAAATTAATATATATAAAATTAATAACATTTTACACCAAATTTACAGGAGTCTCCAATTAAAAGCAATT
The DNA here is from genome assembly GCF_921293095.1 of Ischnura elegans. Classification (NCBI taxonomy): domain Eukaryota; kingdom Metazoa; phylum Arthropoda; class Insecta; order Odonata; family Coenagrionidae; genus Ischnura; species Ischnura elegans. The sequence goes on from NC_060248.1 coordinate 84,211,148, forward strand.
TTATATACGAAAATTAAAAACAAGTAGACGAAGCGCATTTAAAACTACCGATGCTCTGGACACTCTGGCAGGACATGAACCCAAGACATTCTGTCAAGACATTTCATGTCCCACCAGAGTGTCCAGAGCATCGGTAGTTTTAAATGCGCTTCGTCTACTTGTTTTTAATTTTCGTATATAAAATTGCTTTTAATTGGAGACTCCTGTAAATTTGGTGTAAAATGTTATTAATTTTATATATATTAATTTACCTTAGCCTACTAGTACTTACTGTGAATGACAATTAAATATATAATAAATGGCTCCATTATGATACCCTGATGAGTATATTTTTTGAGCAAAAACCAACATTCCGCCAGTATTTAATGTGAGACTCTTAGGTTGAATTATCTAAGGGAGGCAGGGCTGCTACGTTTATCATGGGTTTTTATGGACGAAACTTTGTCTAGATGAATATACAATACATTGAAACGTGAAGTTTTCGATAGCCTAGTGGGTCGAGGGCGTGATCTCTGGTCGCTGGGACCCTTGTTCAAATCCTGGGTGAATTTCATTTGGAAGAGGAAGATTTATGCTCGCAGCCACCGAGGACAATAAATGTAATTCTAAAGCAAATCAAAAACAGCGCTGTACGTCTGAATTTTTGCTTTCCAGGAGTGCAGTACCACACCTCTTTACCTGAATTTATCTGAACTGCTACAATTCATCACCTACGTTAGGTAAGTCATGACACGCATGGTCGAATTCCCCTTATTATTCCATCTGGCGAAGAAGCACTGTTGAATGCATGGAGACACAAACCCACAAAATTGGCTACCGGAGGTAAAGGTTCAATTTATGAACTTCCCGATCGTTCTAATGAAACAGCGACGCGGAAAAAAGATAAGGAAATACATGCATTGAAAAGGAATTCATCATCTGCGTGGATTTTCACGTCTCAGTAAACCAAGTTCAGTTAATCAGGTTGTTGCCTCGTTCATGAGAAAGGTTTCCTCCCATAAAACCGTTTGCGATTATTAATTGAGGTGAAAGCCTCAACCAGTACTCATGATACAATCCTAGATCTATCCGTTTCGGCAATTTTACCCTCTATCACAAAATATGTCACTGAGGATCGTGCATTCCATACGCTTAGCAATAGCTGACGAAATCATGGATGAGTGCTGACAGTGCGAAATACATATGGTGAAATGATGCCAAGGAAAATTATTTGACTTAACAGATGAAAGAATATCAAAAACAGAATGATAGATCTTCAAACATGCAGAATTATAATCAAAATAGGCATTATTATGGTGTAATGCTGTACAAACAAATAATAATAGCTCAAAATCAAGGATGCGTTCATCTAAAATGGATAAACAAAGCCTAATTTTCCACAAATGTCCCGTCTATTTTGATAGAAACAGCAAAAATGAGATCAAATGCGCTTGAAAAAATATTCTTCCGACACAAAAAATACAAAGTCAACTGTTGTCATTGGTAACTGAGTAAGTCTATGTATGTTTATGTCTATGTATGGGAACCACACATTAAATACCAATCTATCAATTCAAATACACTACTCTTGCATAAAAGTTTTTTTTCCCTGACCAACAAATCATGAGGTTTGTGGTTTTCAAATATGACCTACTATGTATATATTGGACATATTTTGATGATAATAGCCCACTGGTCGTGTGTTTTGAAATGAAAATACAGTAATATAGCTTCCTCAAACATCCTACATGAACCTTTTGGTCAAAATTTCATTTTTGAACAAGAATAAATCATTTTTTAACCTTAAATTATTTTATAAAATCACACATTCAATTTTAATTGAAATTCTTAGCAGCGATCTTTTGGAATTAATTGCATTTAAAAATTCAAAACTATTCAAGCCTTTTTTAGCGGAAAATAATGAATTGAATCATACGGGGGGAAGCATTAGTAAACAGAAGATATTGACATGGATGATTTCATTTTACCTTGCTTCAGTTGTTTCACTTGACCCATGTGAATAACAATAATTTACATATTAAGTAACATTTTAAAGCGAAAATAACCACAAATTGACTACGAATGAAAATAAAAAATACTGCATCGTTAAAACAATACTTTAGAAATTTTCAAAAATGGAAAATGGCTGATTATTTCGAGTTTAATTTTACTTTAGCCGTAATGATACAGGGAGTTGCAATCCACGAAATTTACGAAAGCCATTGGTAACGTTTAAACCAGTGTCTGAATGTTTTCAACAATGTGGGCAACATCATAGATTTAAGGCGCTCATCATCCTAAGCGGCATCGACACAGTTTCTTGAGAGTTACTAGGCATAAAAATTGATAGGAAAAATTAAATAACCACACCAACTACTCAAATTCTTCACATTCGTCATCAACGGAAACGCATTTCCCTATCCAATCCATGTTGGATTATTGAGTGTCCTAAGCATTGGTATTTCACAATAATTCCAATGAAAATTTTCACAAATAAATTATAATGATGCTACTCTACACCGTAAGGAATAGGGAAAGTTTTCTGAAATTAATTACGCTGAGCAGTGGTGTAGAGTGATTTTGAAATGAAGGTGGGGCTTATTTGAGATTTCGAGGCCCTTCCGGAATACATGGAAAACACCTCACGGCAAAGGGGAGTCCGGGGATTTTTGATGTTGAAAACGTGATTTCTAGGACATAAAAACAGTATTTTTACGAGTATTTATTGAAATAATGTATTATTTTATTTATTGAAGCCATCATATTCGTTTTTAGCCCTCTTATAAAGGCTCAAGGGTGGTTGTAACGCAGAAAACCCCCAGCGGCTACGCCACTGCCGCTGATAACTAAATTCTCAGCCATTATTCATGTACGCTAATGGACATGAATATGAAAGAGGGTAAAATCTCGCGGATACAAACCTCCAATATTAACCACAGTAGCTACCGCACCCATTATATTTAATGTTATATTTGAAATAAGTTGCGTCTCAAATCCATGAGAATCTAGAAAGTATCTTACAATTAGTGAAAAACGGAAGACCAAATAGGCTACAATAAGATGATGGGAAACAGAAGTAGACATTAACTCCTAAATTCATCATATTTAAACTTGCCAAAAGTAATCTGTTTCTATTTCTGGAATATTTTTCGAATAAGTTCCTGTAAAATTGATAGGCGTTAAGCAAGTCTTTTTTTAGAATAAAGTTGTTTTTACGACAGCGAATTCCACTGTTATTGCCTTTGCATATTGGGAAATTCTGGCGGATCAAATTAATTACACGAGCCAATGTCAAATTGCAGGTCAGAACGAGAAGCAGATAGATATATGAAAGAGACTTCAAAACGGGGCCAACGGTTTTGTCACAGCTCAATCTTCGCACACGCGAATTTAAAACACTAGTAATCACCCTCCATTCTTTTTCCCTTATACAGGGGATGATGATACTGCTCCTCAATGAGCTTTCTGATGAGAAATTATGAATCGCGGATAATATGAGCACCTCCCTTTCATTGGCAAGAAAGAAAAGCATGATGAAAGGGGACACAAAAGCTAAGCCCACCGCCTCCATTTCGCCTCATTCATATTGCATGCGTGTTCCAAGAGAGGCCGGGGTGGGCTGATTAACGCGCGCACACCATGAGTCTTTTTTTTGTTCCCTGAAGTCCCAACGCTGACCCGAGGAAAATGCCATAGCCGCGTGTTCCTTTAGAGAACAAAAGGTTTATCTTCGCCGCCCGAGAATACGCAGTTAAGTGGGTTTTTTGCCTCAAGCCGAAACACTCCAATAACTAAGCTTCCTCAAAAAATCTGCACAACCCGATTCGCCATAATAATATTTTTATGACATCATTTTATTTCGAATAATGGCCGTCCTACAATAGCCTGCCCACCAACAATCTTTGGCTCATACGAAAAGAATATTTCCCACAAACTTATACAAAAAAATTGGCACACTGCGCTGTGAAATGTAAATTAAGTATCGTATTAACGGAATGTATTTTTTTTGCTTCATTAATATCGTTCCAAAACTCTACCTGCAGCTTAACTTCTAAGTTTTTCGAAGAAAAACGATATCGGGCGTGTTTTCGGAAATTTGTTCATGTTTGATCCTATGTATCTTAGCAACGGATGAAATCTATAAAATAATTACTTGTTGTTTCATGGTGACTGATTATTTTTGAGAATATAGGCCAAGTTTCAAGTAATTACCTCAAAAAAGCTATTTTGGACTTTTGTCCGGCTTTCTCCGATTTCGAACCACTGTGCAGCGGAAGGATCTAACTAAGCAATTTTCATCCAATTTGAGGAGACTGGATTTGAAGAAGCAAAATTAGAAAGTCGAAAATCCCAGGGAGGAATAATAATTTGACTTGACCGAGATTCAGACCTCAATTTTTCAAATCTGCCCCAAACTTTCTACTATTATAACCTACCAAGGAATTCTTGTACCGGAAAAAGGAACGGAAAAAAATCCACAATGGAAGAATGAACTCAGGTAGTGTGAGTGGCAAAACACATATTTGAATTTGGAAACGCGTAAAAGACGAAGCAAATTATTTTTCTTCTGTGAAATTGTCGAACTTCGACGTGCACTCGTGTATGGATGTTTCTGGCTTCTACGTGGTTGTTTCCTCGAATGAGCAAAATTTAAAACTACGAAAGATTATGAATGGATTAACATGCAATGATTAAAATATGAATCGGAGAGATATATCAAATTAATTGCATATTCAACGCTTAAATTATTATCAACTCACAGTAATAATAGGACAGTGAAATTTCGCCCAATACTCGGTAAGTCAGTTCAGCAGCTTTCGGCAGTAAGTACTCACCTGTAAAAAATAGATCATTTATTTATTAAACATGCATAAGAGATTCCACTTTAGATGATAATATTACGTTAGTTAGGAAACAAATCATAGTCAATGAAATTCCGTTACTGATATAATTCCACAAAATATGATACTTTCTAGCAATAAATCAAACAGTTCATAATATGCAAAGCAAAATGCAATAAATTTGAGAGAAAATCCTTACAAGTGCATCGACAGATATCACGCCCAAAATTCAGCTCAAACTTGTATAGACGAAAATACCAATGTAATTAGGATAGTATAGATATCACTACGTGAAAATAATATCCCTAAGAAAATTCAATGTCACTGATACTTCTTCCTTATAAATCGTTCACAAGAACGTATAAAATTATAACTCAAGCCATATAAATTATCAAAAATCAATCTTCCATTTCAGGGTAAGTAATAAATGTTACCTTCGTAACTGGGATATAATTATAATGGAAAACAAAAGGTGCAATAAATACATAAAATACTTTCCAATGTTAACTTTACCTGTAAACACTGAGGCGGGAAATAATATAGGTACCTACTACGTAATGCGTAGTTTGCATATTCCTCTATTTTAGATAATATTTTACCAGATTAGATTTTTTCATAGTGAACGCATAATGTTAATCGATACATTACGCATCAATATTTCAATACCAGCCAGTAATCTCTGTGCTCACGTCTGATTATCGCTTTATCTACGCATCCAGGTCTTCGTAATAAAGTACCGACGAAAATAATATGCTACATTCGTATGTGCATATGAGCATCCCTTTTGCTACTAACAGTTACTCAGGTTGGTTTGAACATGGAGTCGGCGTCTCTTAGGTTTTGTTTTACCTTAATTCGCGTAAAATGTAATACTCTATCACTATTACTTGGTTACTAAGTGCAACGCTACAAATTTTAAATATTTCAATCCTGGCAAATAAATTACATTTGAAATTGCTTTTAGCTTGCGCATAAATCTTCCTCTTAGTTCCAGATTCTTGCGGCACACAATGAATAATGTGTAACCTCGGTAAACAAAATCAAACCGCATTGATTGTTTCCGAGTATCGCAACGGATCTACTAGAATGGACTCCGCTTAACTAAAACCAATGGTGCTCTTCAATTATTTCATTAATGGACTAGAGGATCTGTGGACTCTAACCCGATCTATTAACCGGCTCTTTGCAATCGCATCAACCGAAACGAAGTGAACTAAACAACTAGAAACGGGACCAATAGACGTTTAATTTCATTCGTTCGCGAGAACCAATTGAACATATGTATTTCATAATATTTTCTAGGTACTTGCATATAAGCGTTTATTAGTGCAACAGAGGACATTTATCAAGCCAAATTTCTTCTTTCAGGGATTCCATCTTCCTACAGTAGTAACCATCAGAATTCATTGCCTGGAGATCCAACGCGTTTGACCAATAAAAATATATTAATTTGTCAACCATGTTAACAGCAACAAGATGGAATCGGCAAGGATATCTGTTGGAAACGCCCGGTTTCAACCGTTGCTGGTTATAATCAAGGGACGTGAAAACCCACTGGATTCTGTTGACGAGTGTGCAGAAGTAACTATTTCTTTTTCATTATTTTTAACTTCTATGATGAGATCTTTCCCAAGCACTGGGTTCGCAGATATCTCTCAAAATAAGGAAAAACTTGTAGTATTGCTATATTCGCAGCGTAAGGATAAAACTCTAATCACAACGCACTAGGTTTATTTTTTAATTCAAGATATATAGCAAAAACACAAAATCAAATCATTTCATACACAAATATCTCATCAATCATCAACTTTGTTGTACAAATATTGTCACCGCAGAAATAAATCTCCATTTCAATCATTATTCCTTATTAGTTTGAAATTAACGTAGTTATATCATTAATAAGATGTACAAATACCAGTTTACTCGAAAAAAATGAACTCAATTTTGGAAATCGGAAGTAATTTTTGAAAAGCTCTTAATTTTGAGCTAACTGTAAATATTTGGAATTTTATGAGGAAATATCACAGCAAATATTATTTTATAAATAGCATGCTCAACATAACCAATTATAAACGGTTATTTTCTTTCAAAATCACTGGGGCATGATAATTTGAAGATAAATAAAAATTATTTTAAAAACTTTGAAAAATTATTTTCTTTAACAATTTAATTTCCAAAGGCCGCTGCCACTTCTGATTACTCTTAAGTAATTTATTCCTCCTCCCTATTTTCATCTGATTAAAAATTAATCGCAGAGAACGTTAATTTATCATTCAAATTCCACACTAATACAAAAAAAGATGTTTCGCAACAAAGAGAATCGGAGAAAAAAGAAAAGAATTTGAAATACGGTTTTTCGAAATGAGCAGCACCAACGAGTTGAATAAGGGAAAACTATTATCATCTAGCATGATTCATTGTAGTTATATGAATATAAAAGTTCTATTTTTCATAAAAGATGGTCTCAAAAGTACTAATTCGTCCATTTGCAGATCTAAAAAAAAAACTGAAAATCGTATGGCGAAATGGCTCCTCACCTTCAAGTTCGCTTTTACTCCTCGTTTTTTCCAATTAAATTATACATAATCATTTCCACCTCTCCTACATTCTACCCAACTACCCCTCTCCGTCGCTAATCTCATTCCCCACACGTCTAATTTCCATCGGGACTCGCTTCAGGCCTCCTTCTTGGGTAAATTAAGTCTTATTCACTATTTTACAGGAAACAGACCCCACTGAGCTGCTATAGCTAAGATCGAAAATTTAATTATTGACGGATTTGGTGACAGAGCGCAGGAAATGTAGGAGGCGGCGTGCGTTAAATGTAAGGCGATTAATTTGTAAATTAATTTGGTTCCTCTTACTTGTGTTAAAGTTTCTCTTAAAGTCTCTCAAGCAGTACCTTAAAAGAAATCATCAATGGCAAAAATTTTTACCTTCCATACAACGGATTCGAAATATAAATGTATTTTAATTCATTTTATTTTTTTTCAATATTGCCCGGAAATGTAGATTGGGTTATAATAATCACAATTGGCTGTCTTTTCCACTTTTTATGACGAACGGCAGCTCTTAATAGTTCTTGATTCTATGAATAGTAGATTTTAAATAAACCCTCATTATAATAAATCTAAATTCACATAAAGTGTTTCTGCTCGTAAGTTATATGTTATAAACAAGCAAACTATGACGAAAATGAATAACTAAAACTTAGAAGACTACAAATTCAATGCGAACTTTATCTCAGCGATCGATAATTTTTTTCTTTCAGCTAGGAAACGAAAAAAAACAAGTGGAATCAAAATGAAGCCCGGAAACTCACATGCAGGCATGTCAATCACCGGTGAGAGATGAACAAGATTTCCCTATTGGTGCTTGATAATTTTTCCTCTTCATTTTTACACCGTAACAGTAAAAAAAAAGGTATCTTAGTTTGTGAGAACGGAAAAAAACGGAACAAGTCTGTCTGTTTGGAAGCGAATGAGGAGAAAATAAACTGACGGCGTTTGGAACGAGTACCTTCGTTGGACACGTGAATTGATATTCCGCTTCGACTCCTTCCGGCTCTTCGAAATGCAGTCCGCTCTTCGCGACGGAGGGCCTCTGGAATATTGGAGAAGCTCCACTGGACCGAGAGGTCGGAATGCGATTTGCGCCACTGCCATCAATGTTTCTGCGAGGAAAGTTCCGTCTGCGGATGGCGACGAATTGATTTATGGGGCATTTAAACCCGCGTGGAATTTTCAATACTTAAATTGGCCGATGACCGAGATTTCTTCGCGAATTCAAGAGGACATGAGGGGAAGTATTGAAATAAAAATACGATGAAATCATGAAAAAAAAATACAAAAAATAACTCTTTTATCGTCCATCGCGAATTGCCTAATATCTTAAAATAATTATGTGAACACGTACATATGTTCTGGATCGTTGGTAAATAGCATTTTATGCCCATGATAAGTATTTAAAGGTAAAGGATCGAAGAACATGGCTAATTCCAGTTAAATGAATTGAAAATATAAAGAAATTGGTACAACAGGGAGTGATCAATAGCGTATTCAAAAGCGAAAAAATAACTACTTAATGAACACTCGATGAAGATGAAGTAACACGAAAGCTAAAACTTTCACAAATTTTTTTCGCATGTACACTTGCTTAAAAGGCTTAAAATAATGACCGTACTCAAAAATTAAATTCGTGCACGATAGATCAGCAAGGTTGTAATGATTTCGGATACGTAATACACTCAACATGACAAACCCTCAGCAATATAACTCTTTAATTTTGAAACTCTCTTAACTTTGCAACAATGTATCTCAACCGAGAACGAAAATTGCCACCAAAATCGTGGTTATTGAATAAATAATTGCGTTGAATTTTAAGGTACAAAAATTATTTCATCAGTCTTCTTCCTCACATGAAGGTAAAAAAGAACCATTTTGTAAATTGATTAAAATTCCTAGGTTTCAGTTGAGCTGCTCTTATGGCACATAATTTGGACGTACATATGGCGAAAACCACAGATACAAATTCAAAAGTCATTAGTACAAACGAATTGGATTTCAAGTCAAATTAAATTACTTCTGCGATCAATCATAGGCATGTACACGAAAATTAATTATAAAACCCTAAAGGAATTTATGAGAACTCAAAATGCAAAAATCATCCTAAAGTGTTGGTTTAATTACAGGACTTTACTAGATTTTTACTAATTTACTAGAAACGACTGATACACAAATAAACCATTCTCATCTGAAAATAAATTAATTATGACTGAATTTTTACCTCATTCTAATACCCGACTTATTAGGTATCAGTCTTAAATCAGCAAATGTACTCTTTTAGCTTTCCAGCAATATGTAACTGTTATCACTATATGCTTTTTGTATATTACGTGATGTAATTGTTTTAATTTTAATTCTCAGAATCCAAACTAACTGTATATGAAGGACACGATCAAAATCAGTATTCATTCATAAATACTACTTTTCTTAGCCACCTGCAGCAAACAATGTAACGAAACGTTAACGAAACGCTAGTTAACGAAACTTCGGTGAGAATTGTTGCCGTACTGTATAAGCATCAAAGAACCTCGAGGTGATGCTTGGCTTGAATCGTTATAAATAGATTAAATACAGTCATTTGGTGGTAGCGTATTCGCTCTAACACTATACAGGCTAAATTATTTACTGCAGTCATTACAGGTACATCAAATTACAGGCCTACATAAATATTTTACTCTCATAATTAAAATTAAATTAGTTTAGCATCATATAATGAACAAAAAGAAGCAGGTTTGGTTAGCAGGAATGTGCGTCAGCTGTTGCGTAGTGCTGGAAAGAAACTAGAGTAAATTTGGAGATATAAGACTGATAAAGGGATACCTTTGCAAAGATATTAAAAAAGACAGAAATGTTTTTCGGCCCAAAGGTACTACGTGGATAACTATGAAACCACAAACCACTCTGCAATGACTCTATTTATTTTTTTAAGCGACACATTCCTCCAGATAAGAGGCTACAAACACAAATATTTGTGTTTTGGATCGGCTTTGATGTCCAGATCGAACTTATTGACAAGATAGCAAATAAAAAAAGACTATTGTATGCGATACATAGTGGGTCAGCAACAAGAGCGATCAAATATCGCCATTGAGAAGAACAAGATACAAGAAGGCAGAGACCAAACGAGCAGGTGATGGAGAGGCATTCAAATTAGCGTGGGTCTGGCGTAGCAGGAAACAGGCTCAAAGCAGGCTCCGCACTCCTCGTACCTTTGAGTGCTGTTAGTATTACCCCCGAATCGCAATCCTCTCGTGTCAAATTGAATTGCGCAGCTCCAAAGGCCAGCGAAGGTGGCCTGCTGCCGACAGGAAGTAGGCGCTGATATCATTGGGTGATTTCACCAGCTTGTAATTGATTTTACTACAGTGCCTTCCGGTACCCATTGAGTATCGAGAGATGTGATTAGTTGCTAACAGCATGAAGTTAATCAACGCATAGTCTATTAATTATCAAGAGCAAGAACATGATCAGGATATAAATGGAAATTGCTTCGCATCCCAATTCCTAAGCACCGCCAAGGTACCAATAAGTAAATTATAAGGAAAGGTTGGTGTGGCCTGCAATTCCAATATTGCACGCAGATTTAGGATAAAAATATATTCTATTCTTACATTGTCGAGTAAAATATAGTACTCTTTAAGTATGGCATAAACTCACGCTACATTGTGTCGTCGGTTACAAATTAGCGAGCAAATTTCAGAGTGGTGGTATAGTGATTTCATCCAAAAAACATAGAAGGATGCAACGGAATCCCCCGAGTATTATTGACAATTTCATGGTAAAATAATATTACATTAAGAAAAAAGGCGGTTAGGTTTTATATAAAACTGCTTTGAAAACTCAGCTAAAACGACTTAAGCATACCCTGATGAATTAATAAACGCGTAATCATCGAATAAGAAATTGATTTCGTATGTTGAAAATCACCCATCCCAGATTTCCATCGCTAATAAGACTTGACCTTATGAGGCCTTGATTACAAAGACAAGTTAGTTCCAAGATATAGGTACTTAAACGACATTACCTCAATTGTGCTGAAAATTATTACTTTTCCGCGATTAAAAAAAAGCTTTGCTGGAGTTTACTCAAGTCGAAAAGAGAAAAGAGGTTGTTATAATTCGCAGTGCATGTTTGCAAGTGAATATCTAGTCCACCTCCTCAGCTTCATCCAGCAGAAAATCAGCCAAATGACTTTAATTTACAAACTATGTCATTTTGGCCTCTTTATGTGTACTACAGCTACCTGGTAGTTCTCTCTACGAACGAAACGCTAAATGAGATCGACAAACACAGGGTAGAGTCTTTGTGAGAGCCTCCAACGAATTGCGACTAGTTAAGCATTGCAAACGCAACAACGTGACGATAAAGGCTTCCTATGATCAACACATGAAGGCTAGTTAAATATATACAGTACAAGTTAATTTTACTCAGTTGTTCTTGATAAAAGAGTGTTAATAGAACACTATATAAATGGCTACAATTCAAGCAATCAGACATATTCAAATAGTAATTGCCTACATAGCTTTTAATTTTTATGCGTTATTTTTAAGTTATATGTTAATAGCGTTTGCCTCAAATTTCAGAAAAGTACCTTAAAATATGAATAAAAAAAGGAGATTATATTTCGGAGAAAAAATAATTCAGTTATATAAAATAAAATCATTATAAATTAAGGCTATAACGGAAAGACCTCCAATCGCAGCGTGGTCAGAAATCGCCCGTAAAAATAGCTTAACCCATTTAAGTTCCCATAGCAAAATTTTTATACGTTATGAAATAAAATACAGCAGTAATTTCATCATTAATTTATAATATGCGAGGCAGAATGAGAGAATGGTGTAAATAAGAGACTCAAGTCTAAATATTACTAATGTATGTTATGAAAGAAGGGGGTCCTTCAAATTCTAAAAAATGTGTCGTGATTATGAACACAAGTTTCCTTTCATAAGAACAAAGTAGGTGTCATTCGGAAAAATCAGTAGGAAATAATATGGAATGTGGATGAGTTTGCAGTCTTTCACTGGAGATTCTTTTTCAAAGACCTTACTCAGATCGGGCACTACATGAGAACCACTACAGTAATCCTGATCATTGGTAACGTATTACTGTAAGGTAAATTTAGATGCAATTCCAGCCTGTTTGAAAACACTCCTTATCCTGGTACCAATCTCAAACAAGTCAAATCTCCCCATTGCTACAGATCGTATCATAAAATTCTATTGCTATCCTGTTGATGGAATACTATTGTACATTCTTATATTACTACTTTTCCTCTTCTATTCTTGACCTTGTTCAATTAACCTTTTTATGATATTTCTTGGAGTTTAGGTAAATTTAGGCACCTAAATTTCAAGAAACATCATAAAAAGGTTAATTGTACATTCTAAGATGACTAAATTATTACATTAAATGATAGCAATATCGAATACCAGCGCGGACAGTTCCAAAACCTCTGCCAAAGAAGCACTCGCGAAGTTCCCGCAAGAGAAATTGCGTAGGACACAATTTAGTGCCATCACCAATCGGAGGCTCTTCGTCTCACTCTAATGGGACGTTTCCTATTCTCTCAGGGCAGCTCTTGGTGATCTTCAATTTAATTTTCCCACTTATACCACTGCCCGTATCTTCATCTAACGATTTGATCGATGGATTATTCTTCCTCGTAGAGGAAGGTCGTTAGAATATTAATTGCATATTGCTTGGTTTCGCTTATAGTAGGACCTGCCCGCCTTTGTGACGGTGCAGGATTCCTCGTCCCGTCCTTCCTTCCCCGTCCTTTCCCTGAGGCGTCGTCGGGCTCTAATCGCGGCGATGCCTCTATCCTTTGTTCCTATCTGTCCTCCCCCTCTCGAGAGGCTCGGGCGTATAAGTCTCAGACTTGGTTCCCGGTCCTCGAGAGCGTATCCTTGCGGGGGCCCGCCCTGGACCCCCGAACACATTGCCCGTATCTTCCATCTACCGATTTGATCGATAGATTTTTCTTCCTTATAGGAAAATCTACTAAAATTGGTAGCATATTAATTGCGTATTGCTTGGTTTCGTTAGTGGTAGGACCTGCCCGGGCCCGCCTTTGTGACGGTGCAGGATTCCTCGTCCCTTCCTTCCTTCCCCGTCCTTTCCTTGGAGGCGTCGTCGGGCTCCTATCGCGGCGGCGCCTCCTTTTCCTTGTTCCTTCTCGTCCTTCCCCTTCTGGGGGCAGAGGAGAAAAGCTAATCGCTTATAGTCCTCGCCTCAGGAGTGTATCCCGCGAACCCGACCCAAGGGTTTCGTTACCATTGCCCGTATCTTCCATTCGATTTCTATTCCAAACATTGAAATTGGGTCTGTGAACGCTGCTTAACACAATTTTAGAATGAATTCATCAGCCACTAAGCAGTATAAAAGTACATGTATCATCAAATGGGTTGGTTAATTATAGGCAAGAAAAAGGTCAGAACAGGCGATTAACGAGAAAAATAATGAAAAAACAGTGATAAATAGTCCACAGTCATTTTCACACTCCCCAGCCTTTTGCATAATCTAATAAATCTGAAGCAACACACCTCTGAATGGGAATGGATAGAGGTTTAAGGTTTCTCTCTCTTTTAGTCATCCGAAATTAGTCACTGCACGAAATTAGCCACTTAGCATGGTGATATTTTCTTAATGCGAGTGATCGCTCAAAATATCATTCAAATAAATATACCGCATTAATTATTTCTAGAAACGGAGCAAGCACTCTAAAATAAGGAAATGCAGAGCCTGTTTTTGAACCCATTTTTAGGAAACTTCTTAGTGTTAATACTACATATTCAAATAAAAGGTAATTACAATTTCCTCAAATTATTTCGGGTAAGTGCTACTACTATCTCAATATGTCGAACTTCCACTATATCACGCCTGAATCGGATGAATTTTATTAATACTACCATTTACGATAACCAGTGGATAGGTACAGGAAAGACACGACTTTGGTAATCAGAACTTACTTCTTCGCTCGCCGTTATTTACAAAACGAGAAACACGACGTAAAATAAACTCATAACAATGTAAGCTTGGCGCTTTGTTCGCAAAACTCTGGTGGAAAAAAATCGAACTACTGAGTGGAGAGGAGATAGCGGGAAGGTGGGGGGGGGATAAAAAAAAAAGAAACAAAGTGAGCGAGAGTGCTTTAACCTTGGGGGAGGAGGCGGAGATGAAACCCTTGAGGGACCCAACTTTGATTGGAGCAGCAGAAATGGAGCGGGACTCCTCCTATCCCTTCCTGCCCGACACTCGTGTGAGTCACGCTCCGTTTAAAAAAGGAGCAAAAGGCCCATCCGGGACGCACTCGAAGCGACGACGAAGAGGAGGTTTTTGCGAGGACCTCATTCTCGTCAAGAAGACCTTCGAAGAGGGGAGGATGTGCCCAATCTCCGTTTAATCGCGGGATTAATAACCGAGACACGATGCCTAACCTTCCCTACTAGGTTCCAAGATGTCGACAACGGAAAGTTTGTCTTCACATTATTAAAGCAGGCGTCCAGAAATAAAAATATATACTTTGATGACGCGGAAATTACATCCGCAAAAAAGTCACCGACGGTAGTGAAATAAATTAAAATTATGTTAAAGAATGATGAACAAGCACAAAATATTATGTATAAAACATAATTTTCAACACACGCTGGTAATCCGTCGTAGCTTTCGGAGTAAGGAGCTTGTGATAGGATCGTTATGTAAGAGTTTAAATAAAAGGTGAGTGAAGAGCCTGATCTGCAGTGTTGCGATTTACGGTGCGGAAACGTGCACACTAAGGAAGGAGGAAGAGAGAAAACTTGAGGCGGTGGAGATGTGTGAGTGGAGAAGAATGGAGAAGATGAAGTGGACGGAGAGGATGAGGATCAACGAAGCTGTTGAGGAGCTGGACATGGTGGTTGAGGAGAGGACTTCTAGATGAGTTACAGAGGAGACAGAAGGTTTGGATGGAGGGAGTTCTAAGAGGGGAGAGGATGTTGAAAACAGTGATAGAGGATAGGATATTGGTTAATTGAGGGAGAGGAAGGGAGAGAATAGAAAATTTAAAAAGAGAGAATAGAAAAAAAGCCGGCCTCGGTGACGGTGGGGTAAAGTCATCGACTGCCAAACCAGAGGTCGCGGGATCGATTCCCGCCTGGGTAAGTTACCCTTATCCAGGGCATGGGTGTGTGTGAATGTCCATCATTGTTAACTGTTAATTCCCCATTGTAAAGGCCGCATATGTGCTGTTTATGGGGTAATGGAAATAAATAAAAAAATTTAAAAAATAATAAATAACATTTAGAGGGATTAGGCTTTATTGTGAATTGAAGAGGGAAGTACATGAAGGGAGGGGAGACTGTCAGCGTGCCTCTTAAATACTCCTACCTTAATCGGTGGAATACTTTAATTAGTAATAAAATAAAATTGTAATAAGTTCGTTCACCATTTTTACAGTCAATTTTGATAGAACAATGAAGGGAGGTTTAAGTTTTTCGATCCGTTGCCAACTTCTCCTCTTATTCGCGACGAAAAATCGACGTCCTTAACCCTTTCTCAGTTAAATTGATCATGTCACGCGCAACTCACATCGACCTTGCGTGGTTAGCTGCTGTTTGTGCACTTGCGATCTAATTGTTCACTCAATGAACGCTTTCCGATGAACGAGTTAATGAACCGAAACTCGAATGACATCAACGTACCATAATAAGTGGGCGATAATTTCGGTTTTTTTTCAAAGTAATGACACCTTCACTTTATTATTAACTTGAAATTATTAAATTTATTCATGAGTTCATTGCTATAAATCTCAACTTTTAGATACTTTATATGATTATGAGCAATGCTGATAGTTCACGTATCCCTAGAACATGATTACTGTTTGAAATAAATCTCTGACAAGTATAGCATCACATAAAATTTCTCATAATCACTCGTCTTCAATGGATGCACTTGAGTTCCTAAAGATAAAAATGCGAAAAAGACTGGCTCACCGATAGTCGATGAATCTGACGCATGACATTTCTTGCGAAACAATTTACTTCGTAGAAATCAACACACTGCTATCGAAAGCCTCGACTGCAGGAATACTGGAGCACACACTGAGTTTTCCTGGAAATATTTTCAGGAAAACGCCGCCAAAAATATTTCCTTGGGTAAGACTACCCGGCATCTGAAGAATGAACTACAAAAATAAGATTTAAAACATTATATGAACAGGAATTTGTCCGGTGTTTTATTGAATGTGCCGATAGAAAACTGGCAATCCATGTACGTTCCGTTCCGTCCGTTCCATGCCGGTGCTTGCTGAAACACCTTAATGTCTTTTAGAAATAGAGGAAACAATAATTTCATTCCACGTTATCTCACCGTGGAGCGAACATTGTACAAAATTATTTCTGAATTCTTCGCACTTCATTGACGCAATTTTATTACTTATTAAGATTCTGATATCTGAGTGCTTCATAATAAATTCAATCATGGTATAATCCCACAATCATGTATAATAGTTTAACAATATATTTTGGAAATAAGTGCTAATATTACAAGCAATTATTGCATTCCCAGATAAATTGATCGGATGTACCAATTTAGCTGTCCACAGTTCCAGAGAAAATAGGTAAAATATTAGGACGAAGTAGATATGAAAAATAATACAAATTTTGTATTTAATTTTAAAGTGTTGTTCGATGTACAGTCATAATTGTTAATCCGCAGCTCTCTTCAAAGGGCCACATTAAATTTAAATGAATAGATTAGCGATTTCAATGTTTACAACAAAATAATCTTCTTACAAACACTAACTAAATGTTTTTATGAAATTAAAACTTGTGCCTGAATAAAAAAAACATACGTAGGTAGGTAATTTTGAGGGCTAATTTTAAAGTAAAAACACAATCGACTGAATATAAAAGGTATCGTCGATAAGATACTGGTGAACTTTAAAAAAGGAGTCTAAATTCAAAGGTAGAAGCGGATGAAAAAAATACATTTTGAACAGAGTGAAGAAAGAATTGGTGAAAGCGCAGCAGTATCCCACGAGAAACGATCTGGAATAATGTGGTTCCAAAACGACATGCTCACGAGTGGAACGTGCTTAAGTGCGGGAGTAGGAATTTAAATTTAGCCAATGAAAAGTTCTATAGCGAAATTCGAGGGAGCATAAAGACATGAAATAAAACAATTGTAGAGCACCTTTTCACTCGAGATTCAAACTGTTTTCTCGTGAATGGGTGAAAAAGGGTAAAACTCACTCAAATCAAAACAGATTTTATACGGGTGAAGTTTTTATCGCCTTATTCCATATTACTTATATTTCATTATTTTATCCCCTTAGCCTCGGTAAATGATGCATCATATTTTTCTATTTCTATCATAAACTACTTAACGAAAGGTCTACTACATTTCTCACATAAGCCACGTAAAGCCCCATATGTTTATTCACTCACAATCAATCTAAACTGAATAATAATCTTTATTAATCCTCGTTTTATAGCCGAATCAAATATTAATAGCTTGATATCCAGAGAGAAAATATGATTTTCTTGATTAAAGACCTCTAAAAATACCAAGGTGACCATACAAAATTTACTGACAAGCTTTGGCCTTCCCTGTCACGTTCAGAATATATCCAAATGAAATTAAATGTATGGCCGCCGTAAGTGAAAAACGAGCATAATTTGAACTATTCAAAAAAAACTACGATTACAGCATAAACATAAACTCCACAACCGAATTGGCAAAGCATAAAAAATAACTCTATGCCCTTAGCAACTAATAATTTACGACAGAAGTCTCCAAGAACTGTAATTCTTCGGGTTGTATAACAGATAACTCATTACAAGTCACAGTAACTTCGGCTTTTGAGCCACGTGTTTCAATTCAAGATATAAATATCTCTATATCCCTTTAACCATACTATCAATTCTGAGAGTTAAGCCACCCACCACCCTCATGCGTATTCACTCACAAGCAATCTCAGCTCATAATAACTGGTATTAATTCTCACTTTACATCTAAATCAAAGATAAATAGCTTGATATGCAGATAGATAATGTATTATTATAGGGACAGAAATGATGGTAGTGTCAGTAACGTTTTCCTGGGACATGAATTCTTCCTTGATGAAACCAACTCGAGTGTTAAAGTTTCCGACTTACGAGCATTAACCTCGTGACATTTTTTTTCTTCCCACAAAACCTTATTTTCCAAGAGACTTACAAATCCTCGCGGGAAACGCCCACATCCTTCTCTTCCCTTTCCTTCCATCTCTATCACGCTTCGAGTTGATTACCGCGCGACGACGTAATTGCCAAAGCTGCTCCCATTCGTGGAGCTCTTTCTCGGAAGCCAGTGGAGCAAAAACCGATCCGACCCGGAACCATATCCGCCGAGTTAAAGCAAAGGTGAGGGATCGACGCGTTGACTCTCCCGCGACGAAATTACCATCGTTTCACTCTACCCAACCTTTCAAAAACTTTGGTAACCCCTCGTTTCCCCCCCAAACTGACTCAAAAGGTCTTTCTGCGCTCCCCAAAAGACGACAGTGCAAGCGTAAAGGTGGTGAGGCAGAAGGAAGTACTTCCTCTTTCATTGAGGGGAAATTTCCACAGAAGATTTTCTCCTTCCTCCGTCATAAAACCCACGTTCCGGCGAGAATGAGACTTCGACAATGGTCTTCACCCACTGCGCCTAAAACCCTTTTCCCATTCTCCTCCCGTCGCCGAAAAGTCCGAGTCAGAAGAGGCTAAGAATCCAAGGGAAATGGGAACAAAGACGCTGTCTTTCGGGAAAGGTATTGCCGGGTTCGAAAGCGTTGGGTGATTAAGTTGGCATGGCGGAAGTTCCAAAACAAGTGAATAGGGTGATTAGAAGCTTTTAGGAAACGCTCATGCTTTAATCGATCACCAATGACATCATACTATTCGTACAACTAAAGGTTTTTTTGGAGAAATGAAGGACGCATAGTAGCCTAAAGTCAATTATGAGTGCAATTTGGATGTTATTAGGTAAAGTTGAGCAACCACGGTGACCATATATCGGATTACTTGTGGTAATTATTATGATTAAATATAAAAAAGGTATTTAAGGACCAGAATAGATTTCTAAAAACATTCTGGATTGAATATTATAAGGAGTAAACACAAAAATATGAAACGATCGCTTGTAGACATAGAGGTAAACGAGAAATATTTAACTCACAATTACGGGGTGTTTTAATTAACAATAAGTTATAATTCCTCTAGATTAAGCCTGGTTCAACACTTAACATGTCTCTTTGCATTACTTTGGACTGGAAAATGTCCACATCGTTCCAAGTGCAACAGTTGACAGCGAAGTTGGTTGGGTAAAGGATGTGACTGCCGACGGTGCCTTGATTGATGCGAATAAATGTGTGCGGAAAGCTTCCTTTATTTACGACTATCTCCCCCACTAAACAGCTCTCCACCGACCTCAGTTCCAGACGTCGATGAAAGAAACGACGTCTGCGGGAGGTCCTAGAGAGGGGAGTCTATTGATATGGCGCGGAAGGTGATGAAGCTTTCACGAGGAAGAAAAAGTTCGATCACGTGACTTTAAGTTGCGCGGAAGAAGCCGAGCACTCTGCAGATGACGCGGGATACTGAACGCTTCGCCTTAAACCTGTGAGGTTATTGACTCGAAGTTGATCAGATGAAGATTTAGATCCCGCTGCTAGACCATCGCCAGCGAGGGATAGTTGGGGTCAAGGGGTTCCATTGTCCTCCTATCCCAAAATTATTGGATGATGGGCTAAAACGCACTCGAACAGACACCCTCCTAATATCGCCCTCCTCCACACTGTGGTACCGTAAACTTTTTTTATATGGCCCACAAAACCGTTAGCTGTTCATTATTTTCAAAATAAAATAGTAATAATGGTAATGAATAGTATTTACTATTTTATACAGGGTGTCCCATTTATCTTGACCACCCGAAATAACTTTTTCTCCATATTTGAATTCAAAAATGTGTCAAGCAAATGTCCATTAGCCGTCAGGGGGACATTAATCAGCACGATTGCTTTCCTTGTAGCTTTGTTATTTACAAAGATGAAAACAGCGGTATGTCTTTTATAAATGGCACACTATATTTTTTATTCGGCAATTCATTTCCTCTCCTAAAGACTTGTTCAAAAATGTAGCACAGTGGACCATTAGCATAAGCTGAGTGTTATGAAAAATGACTGACTCGCTAGCGCTTAGTGCAGGCACGCGGGTATTGGAACTACTCCACTTGCTGACGTTGACAATGAACAAATGAAAACATAGTAAAATGCACCCTAGTCATTCAGTCAACCATTGTCCTTTGAATTGCCGAATAAAAAATGTAGGGTGCAATTTAAAAAATAAGTACCGCTGTTCATATCTTTGTAAATAACAAAGCTACAAGGGAGGCAATCATGCTGATTAATGTCCCCCTGACGGATGATGAACATTTGCTTGATAAAGTTTTTGAAGGACAAAAAGTAATTTCGGGTGGTCAAGATAAATGGGACACCCTGTATACACCAATGGATGAAGTTCGCCATGAATAAATATTTGGCTTAGCTGAGATTCAAATCTAGATCACCCGACTTTCGGTCAGGCGTGCTGGCCATTTAATCTACCAAACCATCTTCTCTACATCTTGAAATTTCACATATCTGTGTCCGAAAAAGTATGCACACTTAAAATGAGCTCACGCACGAAAAAATTGTCAACCACTGTCCAGAATCATTAATAGGGAAAGACCATGAACTGAAGAAAACTTACTCTTCTAATAAAATATTTGAACTTAAAGATGAAAATATCTTAAATGATTTCATTTCCATAGTTCTGTAGACAGCTGTAGGTCATTGCCCGGCACATCCATAACCTTTCAGAAAAGAAATGAGCCCATTATTTGGGATCTAATAAGTGGCCAACAAAATAAATCAATTTAAATAGGTACGCTGATGATGTTACATCCTATGTAAATATCCACAGTTAAAATTTCTATTCACAGAAAACTTTTCCTTATTACACCACGTACACTCTATGGAAATATTTCATATTTCAATGAATTTTCATTGCCTTCACGATGGCTATACATTACACAGCCATATTTTCTTCTTACAGTTTTTTGTTACGCATCAATAAGTAAATTCATATGGGCAACATTTGAAGAGGATTAATTTAATCAGAAATAACTGCTATCAATTCTGACTGCTATGAATTAGCAAATTCGCCGAGTAAACACATTATTTTCTGTAAACAACTGCGTAACGATAAATAATTTTCATCACACAAATTTGTTTTGTTCGAAGACCACAATAAGTTTATAAAGTTTTATGCCATAATTAGGGCGTATAATTACGTTTTGGGCACTTATTCTGCATTCAGAATCTACTATTTGGATGTGAATTTTATGTATCAATTAGCTTCCTAAATTGGAGGTCAGTCAATAATTTCGATTTCCAAAGGGTAACCTTCATTTTCCCAAATAGATTCCAATTAACGGCTTCATAACATCGCGTATCATTGCTAATTTTTTTTCATGGACATATTCCCGCACATTTCCAACAAAACTCATTATGTGGGATAAATTAGTGACTAGGTTTTTATTTCCCAAACCGCTAAATATTTTATTCGAGGGATAACAACACACACTGCTTAATAGGTAAACAAAACGAAAAGAATCGATGACATTTCATTTTTTATTATTACATCTCATTCCAGATAAATTACCACGCTCCAAATTTCCGTGTGGAAATTCGGCAACAACATGCAATTTTCCAATCGCATTAGGAATTTACGGCAAGCCATAAGGGAGAAGCGCAAACTAGACAAGCACTTTGATCAATTGACAGAAGCCTGAAACCCCAAACATGCACTTTGTGACCCAAATTCGCTCCAGAGGATGACGCTACATACAGATCTCGTGATAAGGTACGAATAATTGAAATTCTCATTCATAATACCTTTGGCGTGATGATGCTCGTATGCCATTATTCCTTTTGTCCTTGTCACTTCCCGCATCAGATGCATAAATCGGCTTGTGGCCGAGAATTGAGGAATGTTTTCTACCCATCGATGGCCCGACACATTTCGAACAAAGGATGCATCACCACGGAGTACAATTACACTGTCGACTATTATGGTGCAAATTTGCCTTCAAACATGTCGCCTGCGGCTGATCCAAATGAAATCATATCCAAATTTGACTTTTATCACCCATAAGAGCATTTTCTAATTATTGCCTTTTCACTGTCGACTACCAGGGGCAGACATTGTTCACCATCTCTACATCGGAAATTTGTAAGAAAACCAACGGACGTGGACAGAAATGACGGACACAATGTCAGTAAAAACAATAAATTCAGAATATAGTCATCGATTTTGCAGTTAGGTGGCCAAACGTGTTATGATCATAAATAATTACCTACGTCAGCTACAATATTAATGAGACAGAACTCAAAATTATGAGGGAATGAAGTATAAATTTTTCGGTCAATAAGATAAATTCTCGATATAATCACCCCGTTTTTATTCTTGCCTTGATTGTATAGACTTCTAGCCAGAACCTTCGATTAATTAAACTGCAACAGTGACTATTTTAACTATTCGCTATTGGTGAAAAATATAACGCATTTTAATCACCATCGACAAAAAAATTCTATCACTTGGGAAGAATAGTAACTAGTGATGAAAGAAGTAAGACTTTTTAGAATTATCGGCAGAATAGCCCTGGCGATGAGAACATTCCGCCAACAGATAGATCTGTTTACAGCGGGATATTTAACCAAAAAAGTAGAGAAACAATTTATCAGAACTTACATTTGGACTTTTCTTCTCTGCGAAAGTGAGACACGGATAACGGCAACATCGGATAAATCAAGAGTGGAGGCTTTCGAAATGAAGTTCTTTAAAATAATGATGAGGATCAAATAGATCGATCGAATAAGTAATGAGGAAGCCCAAAGAAGATAGGAATGAAGGGAAGTCTCATAAAAACTTTGTTCAGAAGAATAAACAACCTAATCGGCAATATCTTGAGACATGATGACCTGATGAAAACAATCGTCCGACGAAAAGTAGATGGTAAGAACGGAAAAGAAACTTGAATAAGATTTATGGGACAGCTAAAAAAGTATGTGAAAGAGAAAAAATATGTGGACGTGATAAGATTAGCTGACTGGAGAGTTTGAGTGGAGAGTTGCGTCAAACCATTTTTTGCGTTATTGTTAATCAGTGATGATGATCAACAAAAATCACTTTATTTTTCCACCCTGTTAAAAGAACCTGCGGTATAATTTTTAAAATAACTTTTGTGCATGATACCTTCATAACTATCCATGACACACATGCAAGAAACACACAGGTTATACATTTTTCGCGATTTATAGTTACACTTGCATTTCTTTCCGTTACATTTGCAGGTCAACCATAAATATAAACATAAAATTGTACTAAATAAAATTGTACCTTTTTTGAGTCAAATGAAAGAAAAATTAAAGCTTTCCACACAACATAGGCTTTATCATGTTCATCATGGTATAACGACATTAAAGCTTGGTTTATCTGCATTATTAAAAGACTGAAATTATTAAAATTATGGTAATCATTGCGCATCGTGCTACGATCTCGTATTATAACAACACAAATAATTAATATGAAGATTTATTCACAAAAATCGTTTTTTCTAGCGCAAATGTGTACCTCCTCTTCTGGATATCACCAAGTATTTCCGGGGAAAACTATATTCACGCTATAAAACCTTCTTTCTCGTGATGCATGAGGAGCGAATCCTGCCGACATTAAATATCACCAACGGGAGTAAGGGTAGCGGTAGCTAAAGATACGTGCCAGGCATTCCAACACCGCTGCTAAGGTCTTTGCTCCCACCCGGACGCAAAATGCGTTGAAAATTTCCATATGGCGCAAGCCGGAGGGAAACACATTCGCGTAAGGGATTTTTTTTACCCCGACCTTCCCTCATTTCATCCCTTTCGAGTGATTCCCTTGTAATTCACTTTCCTTTTTTATGTAAGCGCGGAAGTTTACATTTTTTTTCAATTCCACTCCACCTTCAATCCTCCGCTCTACGGACAGGATGAATGTACAAGCCAACACATACAGCTTTCTGTACGTGCAAAAACATTTCATCCACATAAATCTCGGCGAATTATTCCGTCCATGCCCCCGCTTAAAAATTCTTCAACGCCGCTGCGTGGAACAAGTTCGCTTGCACACGTGCGTAAGTGCTTTTTATGATTCTCCCGCATTCTATCCATGTTCGCACCATGATGCACTAACCGGGAACAGATGGCAGCGTAAGGTAGTAAGGGTATTAAGGACGCTGGGAGAAAATATAGTGTGTTTCCAAAAGAATATACGTATTTGGAATGCGCACATTCATTTAACTTCAAGACTTACAGATATGAAACTTTATGCACATATTTACAAACCTCTCAAGTTTAGATTGCAGATGTTCAATATGTCCTCCATCAGCGACACGAACAATATCACATCCTTCATCCACAGCATGTCCTTCATCACTGATGTTATGGCAGTACTTGAGATGTGCGAGTGGTACTTTTTGACCTCGAGTCGAGTTGAAAACTACTCGCGAGTATCGAGTTGAGTCGAGTATGGTAATTTCTGGACTAGGAAATAAAACAAGGCATGCTCCAATAAATTCTCTTTTTTTCGACCCTGTAGTACATTGTTTTATTCTGATAGCTTGTCTTGATGTAAAAAGGAAAAAATAATGAGTGACGTTGATGATAATTGTGTCAGCATTAGGAGATGAATGGAAATTAAGGCATCTAAAATAGTTGATGCACAGTTTAAATGAATTAACCCCAACTAATGTGTCGAAAATTTAAATAATATGTGTATCCAAACGGCTTGAAAGAGCCCTGAGTAAAGGCATTTGCATATAATAATAGAGATTATACTATACGTAATTTCATCACTGGCTTACTGGCCGCGACAGATCTATAACAGAAACTACTCTACTCGACTCGATATTCATAATGCTACTCGAAACAATCGAGTTGAGTACTAACTACTCGACTCGACTCGAATTTTTCGAGTACTCGCACATCCCTAGGCAGTACGGATCCGGTTCTTCACCTCTTCCAGGATCTGCAAGATTGCTGGTGCATAAACTTTGTCTCTAACGAAACCCATCAGGAAGAAGTCACAGGAAGTCAAATCCGGTGACAGTGGAACCTGGCTGAGACATGCTAAGTCGAAAGCTCCTTCATGACTAAACCAACGGTTCGGTAGAGTTTCTTTCAGGTATTCACGTACTTGGCGACTCCAGTGAGGGGGTGCCCCGTCTAATTTAAAATTGAAGTTGTATTCTTGCAGCCTCGGAAATAACCGAGGTGCAACGATCGATAGTTTGGACAAAATAATACTTTGTAAGACGCGCATTCTTTTTATTAACACCCTGTATAATTAATTCTTAACTCTTCAGAGTCACTATTTCGAATTTGATCTTATTATAATATATACTCAGATTATCTCCTCTGATGATGATTCTGTAATATCTGAAGATGACTAAACTCCACTATGTTTCCGACTCGGGGGATCAGGGGAAAATGATTTCTGGAACGCAAACATTTAATTTACGTGATTTTTATCGCCATGATTGGTTTCCGTAAGCCATAAGACTTAACTTTTCTTCAACATACTAAATTTAATACTCACTTCCTTTCCCCTCACGTGCGGTTAGTCATGTGTAGTTGGAGGCTATTTTTCAATGAAAATCTCGAACACAAGACGGCATATGCAGCACTTCTTCATTTGTGTGGCCAGCAATCATTTACATCTCTCGCACGTAGCCCTCCATCTCCCTGTCTAGCTGAAAATTGAAGTTGTCTTCGTGCAGCCTCGGAAACAACCGAAGAGCAACGATCCGTTGTCTGGACAAAATGATACTTTGTAATTCTTTTCAAAACGCCATGTATATATTTAAAAAAAGGTGTGGGGTATAAGCACAAAGATAGTGTTATCCTATCCTCCTTAGTCCCGAGACATATACCGTTATGTTTGGTCTGAACTTCATATTTTCTGATTAATTAAATTTTGACATACAACATTAGCGACTTCTGTGAATCATAATTCTCTATGATGATGCCATCCATCAGGAAGCACGGCACTAGTAGCAATAACGATATATCACTTTGAGAAGCGGTAAAAAAAATCAAACGTCTATGTATTGTATACAAAACGCCAGGTTAAGTAAGTATATAAAAATTAATAGTTGTCCAACTTGAAGAACACCCGGTCATCAAATGGGAGGTTCTGGGTTCGAGTCACAGTCAGGCCGCATTTTTACCCTCAGATTTCTGGCTTTTTCCAACTACCGCAGCAGCATCACAGCAAGGTTGTCCTCGACCTTTTTCCATTAAAAGTTCCTATTCCTTTCTTTCCTTCTCTTTGAATTTATTTTTATGCATAAGTAATAATATATGATAATAAAGTCAATAATTCCTTTAAGTGAGCAAAGTTCTACATGGTAAAACCCAAGGGTAGCGGGTAGGAAACTATCAGACTCAGGGGTAGAAATAAAAACGATTTTTGCACATAATAGTACTACTACAACAAAGTTTCATTTCAGATAGCTTGGAGGAAGATGAAAACAATTAATTAAATGGTCGCACCGATCTTACTAATTAGGTCAATCATTCCAGATCACAGAATTATGTAGGGGCACGAAACAAGCACGTGGGGCTGCATCATAAATAGTGTTAAAATGATTATTTCCCGTTTATCACCGGTCCATTACACATTGCATCAAAAAATCCTGATAATAACCCAACCTATCCAAGTAAAACTAACTGATGCGGGGTTTTATACACGCTTTCACTATTCAAATATGGAAATTCCAATTTCACACAATTTTTCGCTTAATTCCATAAATAAGCCATTTTATTCAATTGAGAATCACACTAGGCTAGAATTACACCAAAATTATTCCGCCAAAACTAGTTTATTGAGGATAAAAATAACATGTGATCAATAGTGAGATCTGCATTTATTTAGGTAAAATTATCATACTATTGCAAAGGTTTTATTTTCATGCTTAAATCTGAACACGGTTATAATACTCAAAGTACAAAACTTAACCGAATTATTCACACCTTATAAGCGAAATTCACTCAGAACATAAAAAGCCAGGGAAAATTGAGGAAATGTGTCTCCCTGAAAATTTGACGGCATTTTACTAATTTATTATCCTTGTCAATTCTTGATACGCATGAAATTATTTCAAATTTCAATAATTCCTCAAAGTAAGCAAAGTAATACAATCTAAGGCACATTGTTCCCGAGTCTGCGAGCGACGTCCACCAGGTGAACAAGACACCACAAGAATTACGCATTGTAAGAATATGAAACACGCTATCAGAAATATTCCATTTGAAACCAAACAATAATAATGGCTAATGTGCCCCAAATTTTTCACATTACATTATACGAAGTTTGTACAGCATGATAATGACATATGAATTCATAGATGAATAGTTGACCTCCTTCTTGCATGGCTTAAATCACCCAGGAAATCCTATCTCAAGCTTTATAATAAAATCAATAGATGGCGACAAAATGAAACGCATATCTCAATGCCAAATCGGTCAATTTTATGAGATACTCTAAATTAATTAGTCACTAAAGCTGTACGCTTCCTTTTAAAAATTTCATTCCACAGTGTATAAACTATACTTAATGGAAATAGATGATAAACTTGAGTTTTTACCAATATATTAGATATTATTTCCTAACATATATTTATCTTTTAACTTATATTAGGTTTCTACCGCTTATCTCTATGGATTATAGTCTAACATAATTTCACTGTAAAATTTCTGCATCCATAACTTCTAATTTAACGAGTAAAGATAAGTAATTACGTTGTTAACAACAACCGCAGATACACATTACAGATATCAGTACATTCTTAGCCATAGGAGAACAAGGGTAGTCAGCAGCATTGTTATGAAACAGCGGTGTTTGAATAAACGTAATGTAAGCTGGTAGGTAACTTTCATATGGGGGTGGATGATTCATTTGCAAAAAATAATGAGCGAAGCAGTTGTAAACCTAAGAAAAGATAAAAATAAAAAATTCGGCTATTTTCAAGAAGAGGTAGATCTCTATAGTAAAGATCCAACAATGATAACCTGCATTTCACTTACAGTACCCTAGGCAAGAGAGAAGGATTTGAAGGATAAAGGTCGCTATACACGATGAATGGTCATGCGAATGAAAATGCTGAATGATGACGTATTCATTTACAGGATCGTGCGAGCGAAATAGAGCATTTTCTAATTTTCACTGAATGATCATACGCATGACGGTTCATTCGCCAATTTTTCCGTTATAAGCGGTGAATGATTTCATTCGCATGATCATTCAGCATGATCATGCGCATGATCGTTCACCCTGCATAGCGGCCTTAAGCGCAAGTGAAAACTTAAGAAATCCAAATCCTCACCAAAATTTCCATCAAAAACCTTCTCTTTTAGACAAAAAAATCATAATAATGTTCACAGCCGTATGCATCAGTTAATCAAAAACTACTGACGGCTGAATAATAGTTATAAAAAATGGTACCAAATGATCAACTAAATCTAAGAACGAGGGAGTAATAAAAGAAACTTTTTCTTTCGACACCTGAATGAAATCCTGCATCTTAACATTTATTTTCGAATGCATTTTTATAGCCGAAAATCTCATTTGACTCGGAAGAAAATAATAACGTGAAACCAAGTCCAAAAACAAATGCAATTAATTGACAGTGTCTCTAATATCGAATGTCTTCCTTTCTGCCCGTTACTTAGGTTTTCCCTTTTTTTTTTCTACCGAATGCTTCCGAGTCAATTTTCCATGGCGCTGGCAGTCATCACAAAACGTTAATTTCATTGCACGCCACTCTAGGGTCAATTCTTCCGATCCATCTCCCGTTACCATGGCGACCAGGAGCTTTGCTTTCATCGCTTTATTTAGAGTGGGATTCACATTTTTCCGAGAATTTCTGGTCATGGGCTACGGCAGTAAAAAAAACAACGGCAAACATTAATCTCCATTTACTCACGCCAATGAAACAAACGCTGCTGCCACAAAAAAAAATCATTTTCCAAATCTTCCGTGAATATTCCATTCCTCACGCATCGATTGTTACTTTCCGAGGGTAGTTAAATTTCATTATTCCAATTCCAATATTAGAATCCAGGATTGGACAGGACTCATAGGAGTATTGCTTGAAATGAAATTCACATGAGATAACCAAATTAAAAGAAAAACTTCTAACACCATATGTAATGGAGTTGCGATATTTAAAGTAATCTTGGCAGTATTCTCTAATTTTCATATGTAAATCTATTGGACATGTTTCATACGCATTTAATGCTATTAGATACTCTAAAGTTTATTGTAAGGATATTTCAATACAGTAATTTTAAGAAACACGAAGTTTAATGACGATTCTTTATTTATGAATGACGGTTCACCTTTCACTTTCCTAAGGAAATAGAGGCTTGATTTATTGAAAGAGGTCGATGAAAACAATCGCATTTGATCAATATAATAGTTTCTCTGGGGAAAACACGACTAAACAGGGATTAATGAGGGCAGGAAGGAAAAAAAGGCGCGGGGACTAAAATTAATTGAAATAATGAAGTAAATAATTATGTGGTTAACAAAAACATCTATAAGTGTTTATCTATGGCCCAACGAGATTAAATTTGAGCCAATGCTATCTGCAAATCTATTATAAGCTTTAAATTAGTACCCTAAAATGCAGAACAGTAATAATTTTCAGCAGCCAGAGTCGAGAGCCAAATAATTTTTAGAAATTAATCATAACAACTGATGACTGGTACAGACGTTAATTTCAAATAGTATTTACACCTTCTTTACTCGGATTTCTTTTCTTATATCGTGAACCACATAAACTAACTCGTCGAAAGTTTAAGCTTTGCAGACATGCGGCAAATGTAATTGACATCCCAACAGCAGAGTTCAGATTTTGCGTTGCCTACGGCTTTCTTTGATGGTATCCCTTGATGAATCACGAAGCGGAAGACATAATAAGGTGCTAAAAATACTGAGCCAACAGCTATAAAATGTGGCCGCGGAAAAGATACTCATAAGTACGATTTGGGCGTTGTATTGAAGGAAGAAAATATTTTTAAACCCTGGGAAATATCTTTAACATATTGTATTTCATACATTCTTCTGATACCAATCTTCTAATTAGCTACCTTTTGGTTAAAAGGTAACTACAACAACGTGTCGAAATAAAATGATTCGTTCATTAGGATTTCATAATTAATTTCAGACTTTTGTTCAGCTTGTTTTATCTTATTTCAAAAAACTGACTAAAACCGAAAACATTCACTAATATGTAGTACTTATGATATTAATAAAATCTGAAACTATTATTATGGGCATGAAGATAGAAACAAAATTGTAGAGCGTTAAGCTAAATGTAGCTTATTAATTTGCTCCAATACAACACAGAATAAAATTATTATGAATTTGTACGCTTCAAATACAATAGATAAAATATAAAATAAAAAAACACTTTATAATAAAGCATTCATAATAACACCTTACCCTTCACACCAAACGTGAATGTATTTCTTCGCCACTGAACATAACTTCCTCATGCGGCAACATTTCTTGCCTCTCAGACTCCACCTTTACCTGACCCAGCCCCTTTCTTCTAGCTCCCATTGGGTGAGCCCCCGCCTGGGATAAAACCCCTGGCGCCCAATGTGAAACACACCCCTAACGTCCCAATCTCTTGAAAGCGTTTCTACCTATCACACGGGGTTAATTCGTAGAGGAGGGCTTTTGT
Organism: Ischnura elegans; assembly: GCF_921293095.1. NCBI lineage: Eukaryota > Metazoa > Arthropoda > Insecta > Odonata > Coenagrionidae > Ischnura > Ischnura elegans. The sequence goes on from NC_060248.1 coordinate 84,242,361, forward strand.
TCCTACGCGATTAAACGGGAATCAACGATGAAAAGATTCCCGACTCCGGATCCGGGTCGGTTTGAACCCTGGTATTACCTTTGAACCCTGATTTTTCCCTTTTCTCGTGCCGCACCGCACCCGTAAAAGGCTCTTCCTTCCCTTTCCACCGGCGACGCCGCACGTGCCGCACCCATTCCCGCTCCCTCTGTAATTTTGCCTCTGCCTTTTCGGCTCCCTCACCGAATTCTCCTCCTGCGCCATCCTCCCGCCTGCTCCGCCGTCGTTAATAAGGCATATCTTTCCCTTTCTCGGGATATATATAGAGAGCGAATGCGGTTATCAGCGTGTATGCGGAGAGATGTGGCTCTGCATTGCCAACAAGTGAAAATTATAGAGAGTGAGAGGGAGATAGTGAGGTAACTAACAGCTCCCGCTCGTTACCTATATATGCGAATGTAGCTCTATCTACATTTACGGATGAAATTTCAACGCGAGTGACGTCAGACCATCAGTACGTCACGTCTCAATCCCACGTGTATGATTCCTCAAAAGATGAGCCTAGTGCGAAGTGGCCGTATTCAGGTGATGCCGTTACCTGGGTATCATGTCCCTAATTTAAACGTAAACCTTTGTTGGCAGATGCAATGGGACTCATTAAAAATCATATGAAATACAAAGTTCAAATCGTTATCCCCATGAGTAGAATCTTTTCTTAAAACGAGAGGTTTCATGGCAAATACCTAACACATTGAGGGCGACGAATAAGTTGGCACTATAAGCAGAAATTAGATCAAGCAAATTCTAATGAGTATGAAAGAAGTTTTAAATTTACTATTTTTTCATATTTACTATCTCTTTAAGCAAGAGGTGCTGGGTGTAAGGAATCCTAAATCTTCTAACTAGTTGTTTAACTAAAAATCATTCTTGCTTCTGCTTCAGTAATCTGGCCAAAAATTTTAATTACACGTCAAAGCGCATCGTTTTATACGGTTTTGTCTTTTGTCTTTCCAACCCAGTTGTTTCTTTATGATTAATCACCTGCCAGACGTGGCATCAGTTTTGCCAGTAAGCCTACTGGCATTTGTGCAGCCAATGATTACCTACCCAAGGGCTGTGGAGTATCTATGGGGGGCTATAGGGGCCATAGCCCCCCTCCTTGGATATCCTCCTGGGAGGTTATCCCCCACTTACCCTCCCCCCCTTGTCTCTATTCTGGATCCACCACTGCCCAAGGGAGAATACTCCAACAACCTATGCTATCTCGAGATTGAATAAAGATAAAAGCGATGTAGAACAGGTTTAATTTTGCTAGATTCACTTTAGGATCACTATGTAGGTACTAGTAACAAGCAGATAAGTGAATGACCTTTTCTTCATTTCACAGTGGAACCTTAAGGAGCCACTTAGAACCACTTTCCGTCCTCTTCCTCCAAGCCACCTGCTTCTTCCCTGAGCTCTCAACTTTTTTCTTTCCATAAAAACAATAATCCGATAATCGATAAACGTCATTCCTTCCCTCTTCCCACGGATTCCTCCTCTTCGATTTGTGCTCTTTTTCCTCCTATCCCCGCCTTATCTCCCTCCTCCGCTTGTGTTGCCTTCCAGACTCGTCCCTGAATCTCACTTTTCCAGAATCAACTCGCACTCCCCGCCAACACGCGCAAGGAAGAAATCCACTTTCCATTAGCGAACTCAAAATTATCCCTCAAAGCTGAAAATACCGCCGCTTCCCCTTTATTCCTGCCCTGCGGGATATTTTCCCCTTTCCTTCACGTCTCCGCTTAGCGCCCAGCATCCTTGCTTTTGGATTTGCAGTGAATTTTGCCTCGAGGTCACCTACTATAGTTAAAAGGCATAAAAGGCGATCGATTTAAATTTATTCCTCGCGTTCTAAAAGAGGATCAACTCCATCAAGAGAGAGATCTCCACTCAAATTTGATCTAAGGCGATGAGACTATGTCATTCGTCCAAATGTATTTTAATAACGGCAAGGCTGAATATTTGTACAATGATTAAAAGTGAGGTTCAACTGGTTCAGATGATTCTGAGGGTGCCATAACCTTAATTCCTGACAATCAAATGCTCCTCTGTTCATTTTTCAAACATATTTCGGGCAGGATTTATAATGTCTGGTATAATCTAACCATAAGCTGACACAGCCTTCATCTTTACCTACAGGCGGTTGTGAGTTACGGTTAGCTTCTGTATGAGATCAGGATTCATGCTAACCAGGAATTTGATCCACCGCCAGTTAAGGTGGGAGGCTGTATCATATTATTGTTAGCGCTAACCACACATTATAAAACCGGCTTTGAGTAAAAAAACACTAAATTATGATTTATAATCCGTATTCATCTTGATTTGATTTAAATAGCTCCAGTGTAAACGGGTAAAGTTGTCATGAGGGGTTTACATGGCACTACATGAAATAGCTCATTGATACAATGAGAATCTATTAGCCCGAAAGGATGACAGGTTTTCAATGAGTCATAATAATAATCCCACTTTTCTCAACTCTAAGAAATTATTCATCCATGCTGAGCAATTTCATCTGATAGGAGATCAGCTAATTTGCTCCCTAACGATGTGTAGTAGACAGATAAATATTCCAAAGGTGGTTAGTTTCACAAACGAGTTTCTAGCTTACGACGCAGAGGCGATTGTCTCTTTTAACTCAGGTAGAAGTATACTCTGTATCTTTTAGGCTGTTTACGACTAGATTATAGGAGATGAGAATGTAAGTAACGGTAAAAAGAAGAGGAAACTAATTATCATTCAGATTAATCTATCCACACTGCGTCAGACCACGAATTATTGTTAGACAGCTTCAACAAAATCAAGACAGTAGAATTAATTCTCGGTTAAAAAATCAAATGCGTTAGTTTCGGGAAATTCTATGGGCGATAGAATAAAAATTATTCGATTATTCAATATTAACGATTTATGGCCAATGGCCATAAGAAATATTGTATACGAATGAGGCTCAAATATATTTTTATGTGGCTCAAACATATTTTTATGAGGCTCAAATGAATTTTTATGAAGGCCTAGAAAATTATCTATGTCACATTGCACGGGTGAATTGCTTTTCGAGAGCAGAAATTTCTTAACCATAATGTGATCTAACATTTAAGTAATACGTGAAAGGTACAACTTGATTTCCTATTGTTTCAAAGAGGAATAAGTTCTCAAATTGAAGCTAAAAAGAGTCTAAATTGGCTATCATGCTAATTATCATTTCATTAAGCGAGTATCGCTTAAAATAAATACAACAGTTAGAAACACAACTAATACAATTTACAGCTCAATTCTTGTATGAACGCCTTGATATTAACATACTCATGCATTTCCACTATCCAAGCCTTTCATTATATCGTTCAGCGTAGTCAGAGGCGTATTTGGTGTGATGTTTTCTCCACTTCAAAACACTAATGCGACACACGAATGAGGGGAACAGCAGACAGCTGCTGCGTCGTTGTATTTCAATCTGTCCCAAATGTGCATGCATCTATGAAATGCCTAATCTGCATATTCATGTTAGGGAGTGACTCTTTTTTTAACCTACTCGATCAAACGCGAGGCAGCAGAAAAGAAACATGAAATTTGAAAAAAAAATTGCGTTCTTTTGAGACTAGAGAACAACTCTTCCAAAACACGAAAATCGGCTTCGACAAACCAAATGCTAGATATCGAATCTCTTGGCGTGGAAATTTTGACACGGTAAAGGACGAAATTAGTTCACACACCCCGGCGATCAAAATTCGGAACACCATCTCAAAAAAAATCCAACTCAAGACTAAAAAACCAATTATTCCCATCTCGACGCGTCGTCGACACGGAAACGGTTCGAAATATTTTTGTTTGTCGTGACGTACCACACGTCACGGTTTTCGACGCGTTCATGCGGCATGTTTTTGTGTTGTTGAGGGAAAAAGGAAATACGACGTGATGAAATGTAGCCTTCCATTGCGTAAGGCTGGAAATGGTCGCGCATCCCTCAAACCAGACGGAAATACGATGGCAACGCACCGTGTGAAAAAGGAAGCGAGCCTGCGTTTTCGGCCGCTAAATTCTCTTTTAAAACCCATAGTCGGATAAAATTAAGCGAAAATTTCCACGAGAGATAATTCATAACGCAGTATGTGGGGAACGGTTGGGAGAATATCGACAGAATATATTTTGTATACATTATTTCCGCATTTTACTTAATAGGGTATGTATCTATTTACCTTAAGGTTGCACAATTTAGAGCTATTTCCAGCTAAATGGAACTAAGTTATTTTACGAATTACTGTAAATACTTCGATGGCTTGTTATATCTACAGTTATGGACATATTTCTCAGCCATTAAGACCTTACCTATGGCTTGTTATACTCTCAGTTAAGGAAATGAACTCCTGACAAATATTTTGCATGTTTACATAGTATGAGTATTCGGAGTATCAATGAGTTATTGGAGCCAGCAATTAAGGCATAAGATACTAAATTAAGCTTAATTTTGCATCCCCCCAGTTAACTCACGGATATAATTTTAAATAAACTAATTTCATGAGTGACGGCAAAAATAAATTAACAGTGGGGAGAACCATGCCTAGCAAACATACTGACAGTAGAAGGAAGTTATTACAGTTGAACACTCCCACACCACAGGAGTACACAAGCATCAAAAATAGTTTAATACAATGAATTCTGAAAAACCGACCCTGATTTCTATTCATGTGACATCTAATGTATCGAGGAGAAAGTTCACATCCCAAATTACTTTAGCCATCTTGACTTAAAAAATGAAACGAATTTCCTTTCCTAACGAAGGTGTAGAACGAATATTATTCAAAATTCTGGCCCAAAAATATATCGAACAACTGCCTACTACTCAAACAAATAAACTACAGTTGACCGTAGGTAAGAACAAAATAATTCTTTTTAAATAAAAGCATGCATCTCGATTCCTGAAAGCTATGCCTGACGAATTTTTTATTTAAATTTTGTAATTAAGGATAGGATGCCATACCTCCGAGCTATAACAATGAAAAAGGTTTTAAAAAATCAGAAAAAAATTAAATTCGGACACGACTTTTGAGATAGAATTATATTTTTTTAATTTTAACCCGAAAAAAACATCGTAAGTGTTTATACCTCACTAGTTTGATGAATCATGAGTGTGACCCAGTTCAAAAGTAGGGTACATCGTTATTATACCAATGTCAGCATGCATAATACAGTGCATTGGGATATAACATATTAGAAATTATCCACGATAGCAGGATTATCTAGTAATGTCACACGAAGGATCCCTTGTACTATTTATGATACCAGTTTTTCATTACCTTTCCATGTAATAATCGATACCGTTGAGCCGCTGCCAAGGGTCGTTGGGGCTAGTAGATTGCCTGATTGACGTACTCATTAATTCATGATAGGAAACCGTATCCTGAAACATAAATGGCAACCAAAATTTATAGCAACGCTTACTGCCATTTTTCAGAAAATCTAAGGCAATTATTGATGTGAATAAGTCGCTTTAGAGCGCTTGAAAACTGGGTGATGGTGACAAAAATTGTAGCTGAATTTGCATGAAATGTATTCAAAGTAATATTCAAAATTTATAATTTTTGTAATAATTAATTGGATATTTTATCTTTATATTAATATTTACAATTAATTAATCGAATTATTTGCTATCTTCCGAAAAATACACGTTTGTTACTCTCCCATACAGTTCTTTCAAGCTGAAAACGGGAGATTTTATGTAGTAAGCTATCATTTTCAGATTTTTTTATTCAGGTAAATATATAATATGGGGACCAAAAAATAAATACCAATGCAGAAATGCCATTAACGAGGGAAATGGTTGAATAAGTTCGTTTTCAAGATTGCACGAGAAGCCTACCGTTAATAAAATTCTGGATTCATGAACTTAGTATATTACGGCTAAGGTTACCGCCATATTGTGGATTAGCTAGCGACAGCAATAAAATGCCGCCCTTCACAATAAGGGATAGGAAATGGTTTTCACTATCGATGTTCGGAGAATCAGTTATGAATTTTGAGCAGACGAAAATTACTTCCAGTGAAATCAATGCATTAATTAAGCAGTCGTGATGACATGTTTCTGAAAATCGACAATAGTTCTCAAATCTCAGAATCGGGAAAATATCCATCTATTTTCAGAAAAACGTTACTCCAGTGAGAGAAAGTCCAATGAAAGCATGTTCCGATTAAATATCGTCTATCCTGATCCTTAATGCATTGCGTACTCTTATGTACATTTGATAATATCCCCCGGCCAGCCACGACGTAAGTCTCATTACTTCGAAAACATTGTTGCCATTAACTACGATAAATATTCCGATCCCTGCAAAAAAATTCCTTTGATCAAACTTTGATTGGAAACACAAGAAACTGGTTCGTAGACTAGACGCCTGGGGGCGCTGCCTAGCAAAACACTTTATATTCCGGCCAACCGAAACCAATCGTCGATTTAATCAATGCAAGGCAAAGTGGGAATCCACGCTAACGTATAGCACGGTGTTTTGCTGCAACTGTAAAGGGCCAGGACATGGCCAAAAAGTGATTGCACTTGCAATGAGAAGTAAAAGCAATCTATGCCTGCCCATTGCGCTACTATTACAATGATCAGAGTAAAAAGGGCAGCATCCCTTTGTTTCATATTCCCATCCTATCAATTACTCTCGACCGCGATAGTGGTGATGGTGCTTTGAATGCGAGCCTCCATGCGAAAAATCACGATATACCGATTACAAAGCTTTAACGTACACAAGTTCAATCATAAGCTATTTCACAGGATTGCCAATAAATGATTTCAAAATCATTTTCGAATAATGCGGCGGAGGTAACTGCAGCCCATTTACATTGTTATCAGTAGATGGTCCAAATTTCAGCGATCCTATTTTGTGGGAAATGGACTTGAACTGATCCACTTATAGGCGAGATTGTTTATAAATTTAGAAGCAATTTAGGTAAATAATTGAGTATTATCGAGATGTAAATCGTTCCAATTCGCAACTAATGGCCATTATTAGACAGACACGTTTTCAACGCCAAAAAAAATTGGCAGCACACCACGGAGGGTAACTGCATGACTTGTGCAGAAACGAACGGTATAGCAAAACAAAATTTATTCGAATTATTAACATTTTTACATTAACTGCAATGGACATGAAAAAGCACTGTTGAGATCTAACACCAAGATATTACACTGTGATGGTATGCTTAGTAGATTCTATGAGATAGCGGCGCAGCGAAGTGGGGATTTTTGGGGATAAAGCCCCCCTAAAGCTCAGAGAGGTTTTTAAGTTAAGTAAAACTTTTTTTAAGTTAATGTCCCTCAGAAAGCCTTAAAACTCACCATTTTGAACCATTTATCTCAAACTTTTTCTGGGAAAGGGCCCCCGAACCTCCCACTTAACGTGACGGGTACTCCTTACCTCTCAGATCCCCCAGTATTTGTTAAACCCCCTAAAACCCCCCTAGCCATAATTCTTAGCTGCGCCCCTACTATGCCACCCTGAACGCTAGAATTAAGATCACAATTACAAAAAAGTTATCAAATAACGATCAATGATTACTTCTCTCTGAGAACTTCTCAAACGTTTTATCATATATAACTCAAATGTTTTAAACTGAAATATCCTAAATATTTCAGATAAAATTTGGAGAGTATAATTCATCAATTACTCCAGCCTAGGATATTATTTTGCAGCAAAAGAGAGGAGGCTAAAACAAACATCAACCTAGGAAAGCATAAGCTTGAAGAGGGGAACGAGTTTTCTTACCTGGGAAGCCGAATTACCAGCGATGGACGGAGCAAGAAAGAAATACACAGTAGAATAGCGCAGGCGAAGAGGGCTTTCTACAAAAAGAAGAATCTTCTTACAGCTGAAAATACCAGCATGGAAGTAAGGAAACAATTCATCATGTGCTACATATGGAGTATGTTTCTCTATGGAAGCGAGGCTTGGACGTTGACAGCAGCAGAGAAGTCAAGAGTGGAAGCATTCGAAATGTGGTGCTACCGAAGAATGATGAAGATAAAATGGATTGACCGTGTGAGTAACCATGAAGTGCTAAGAAGAGTGGGAGAAAAGAGAAACCTCCTAAAAACCTTATGCAGATGAAGGGACAACTTAGTTGGACACATTTTGAGGTACGATGGTCTGATGAAGACAATCGTTGAAGGACTAGTGGAGGGAAAAAGGGCAAGGGACAGCCCCGAATGAGTTATATAGGACAGGTTATAAAGGATGTAAAAGAGAATAAATATGTAGCTATGAAGAGATTAGCGGATAGGAGAGAGAAATGGAGAGCTGCGTGAAACCAATCTTAGGATTGTTGACTAATGATGATGACTCCAATACTTAAGCCATTGTATTTTTCCCTAATGAAATAAATTTTAAGACTTAAATAATGTTAAATGTTGCATTGGTTCATTTGCTTTCACCTTAATCTACGGTTAAGTATTTTGAAGATGTTCCTAAAGGAATTCATACTCTCATGCAGCTAGAAGGAAAAATCGATAAATGACGTACATTTCGAAACTTTTGTACAATCAGCGTCACCTTTATTGTGTATCATCTAGGATAACAAAGATCTATGTATATTATGCCCGCTTATTTTCAATACATCTTTCCCTGAGAACGGAGTCCTCTAGAATGCTAATGGGATACTGAGACGTGTAACTCAAAGAACCGAGACTCGGCGAGCACTCGCGCGCCATCCACCGCAAATTCCATGAACCGCTTGAAACTAAAGGCGCAGAATTCGAATCGAAAAAAGATGCAGAGTAAAGGAACAAAACATACTGACCAAATTTGACCAATCAATTTCTATCTTATAAAATTAATTAGTGCATGAAAATTAGTAATTATAGGAACAGAAATTTCGACAAAATCATTCAGTATACTTCTTTATCTTCAGTATAAATATTTTTTTACAAGTGGCTGCAAGATGATAGGTTCACTTCATTTTTTTTTCTCGGAATTACTGGTTAAAGAGGAACATCATTTTTTTATGGATACTTTTTAGAACTATACAAAGTTTGAAATTCTGAATGTTACCAATGGTTAAAATAAAATTATCTTTGAGGAACAAGATATTTTAATTTAATTTAAAGGCAAAAATTCAATGCTCTACAATTTTCTACATCCAATATCTAAATCGTGTGTTTGCTTGATCACGATTGTCGTCACGAAATCCAAAAGCACGTGACACGTCAAAATGATGAAACGAACTTTTGATGGGATATCTCAATCGAAAAGGTTTTATGAACTCTTTACAATTTTGAGGTTAAGAATAGAAATATACCTAGTCCGAATTCCTTGACCAACATTTGGTTGTCTTAGATTTGTCCTCAACACTGTTGATAAGAATGAGTTGATTGATTTCTATTCCTTAGAAAATTAAAAAACTGTTTCACTAACATTGCAAAAAAAATTCATTTTCATTATTCTTATCATAATCAAAGTAATAAATTACAGTAAAAACACTGATATTCGAGACACATTGTTTTTTCTTCAGCACACTTAAATATATATTAATTTGAAAAAGTAAAATATCAAACACTGCATTAAGGCTTTAAAATTATATAAATATCAAGCATTTTTGGGGTAAAACTCAATTAGGGAATACAAAACTGTTTAACTGTTCACCCTTTAAAATATATTTCAAAATTCTGACACCACAATGGTGCTAATGCATATTCACATTCTCAATATGGTTGCATATGCTGATTTTGAATATGGTTTCATAGTCACAATCTGAATAACCCCGTATCCTACTACAATTGCCACAAAATTACTCGGGTGTAACGTGGGTTGCATACACCAAGGTCAGCAGTACCGCCATAGAGGACCGCACCGTGGCAAAAGGGCTTCAAATTCTATTCTACATCTAAATACAATAGTTTAACCTAATACAGCCCAATTCCATCAAACGACTTCAATAGTTTTTTTATGAATATTTTTGGCATGCATACTTAAAGAAAGAAACTTCAGACACATATCCTTCCCTTAACACACGGACTTTCAGCTTCATAAATCGACTTATGAGTCAACACCTACTGGGCCACCCTAAGGAAACCTACCCGTCACATGTGGTGAAAGTGCTTAACGCTTGATAAAGGTACATTCATAGCAGCCAAAGGGTTAAAAAACAAACATATTTATATTAAATTTATTTTTTAAATAAATTTGTAATAATATTTTCTTTATCGCTCACGCTTATCATCAAATCTTCCCAATGAAGTTCTTTCCTTATCAAGTACGCCAAGCCCCTGTTGTGCTGCAAATAACATGGGCAAAACCCACTTGAAACACGCGCCCCCGGTGAAGAACGCGTCACCACGTGACCCTCCCCACTCCACCGGAACGCTCCCCTCATCTCCTCACCTTCCCCACTCCAGCCCGCTGCCTTCCCCTCACACCACGCGATTCCCCCACTCCCGCGTCTAAACGCACACCTGCTCTAACACCTGCTCTCACACCACGAACCTTCCCATCCCATTCTGCTCGAAAGCGTCACCTCGTGACCCAGCGAAGCACCCTCATTGGACGGAGGGAGGCCAGGGTTGGATATAAAAGACGCTGCCCGGACCATGGAAGGCAGTCGGGGTTGAGGAGGCCGAAGCTAGGACTAAGAGCGAGCATATCCTCATAGTTCCTACCACAGGCCCTCAATCGGCCGGATGCCCCGTAAACTGCGGGTGGACCGGCGCCGCACTCTGCCGGATGCCCCGTAAACTGCGGGTGGACCGGCGCCGCACTCGCACCCTCCGCGAGGAGCGCGCACGCTGTCCCAGAGGGTCCTCTCCCCGGACACCGCCGCCCGCCTGAGGTCATCACCCGCGGAAGCAGACGGAGGACGAGGCCCATGACCCCGCCGTAGCGCCTGGACCCGCCGCCAACGCCGGAACTCCGCCAGAGCTGTCGCGGATCCACGGAGATTCCCAGAGAGGCAGTTCCGGACAGAGCCGGACCCAGCCACGCGGAAGCAGCAGCCGCGGACCTCGCTTGTCCTTACAGACCCCCCCCCCCCTGTAACTTTCTGATACTAATAAACGCACCTCCGGGTGTTTTAAAATTCCTATCCCGGCCTTTCCTTTACTAAACGCCATGATCACCCGATCCCAGGTCTCCCTCGCAACCGAGAGTGTCGCTGGAGCCGCGACACCCCAAAGCATAGATTCCTATAATTAAATAGCAGCCGTAAAAAAAATTTATTTCTTTCTACACAAGGAACTAAACAAATATTCTCTTCAAAGAATTTCCGCCGCCATGTACCGATGGTTGAAGTCATTTTCGTTTCCGGAGTACTTCCCTTTTGGGAAAATTCAGCGCCACCTGGGAAGACAAAATTCAAAGGAGAGGACGCTCCAATGCCTTCGGAGAAATAATCACTTCAAAGAATCGGGTTTTAGTAGGATTAAAGGAATCAATGGCAGCGGAAATTAGAGAAAAATAAAAACATCCATTGTTAACGTGGAGGTATTTGGTCACGCAGACAAAAACGTTCCATTAAAAGTGCCTTTGAAGCAAACAAAATGCATCTAAGGGCTTCCTACTTCTTTTTCCTCTACAAAGCTGAGGCAGCGACAAAGACATGAAAACCTCCAATAAAAGCCAGAAAAGCCTCAACAAAACCTAATTCTAGGTGCGATTTTTCTCACTCCCAAATAGCATACTATTGCTCAAACAATCAGGTTTCGCTCCACAGTGGAATTTAACTGATTACAATTTATATCTCCCATAATATTTTACTAATTTACTGCTCAAACAGAATTTTAAAAACAGGAGAATATCAAAAAATATATACAAAAGAATATTACAATAGTCTCAGTAAAATCTATGATTTCCACATTTCAAGCTTAGCATAAACGCACATTTAGTATTACCTAGAGCCATTATATGAACGTGATACAGCAAAAAATAAAATAATTCATAATAATAGTTGCTGAAACGTCGTTACTATAAGAACAGAAAAATAAAAATATTTTCCTTACATTTACTCAGTTACTGTGATACTAATAATCTTATAATGATATAATCATCGAAATCCATTCAACGTCATGAATAATTAAACACATTCATTTTCTTGTTTTCGGGGGAAGTCTATTTACTCGTCGTAGCTTTATTATGTAGATGATCTACGAAAATTTTATGAACTATGATTTCTCTCTAAATTAAGGTATGCTATGCCATAAACTCTAAGGTCATGATAATATAACTTAAGGAGAAAGATATACTACCTACTTGACTCCAGCTTTTGTCGAAATATACCAAAAATGAGGCACCTTACCGCCACAAGGAGAAGTAATGGCCTCAAAATATGACTTTAGTATGCATAATGGAAAGGAAATCAAAAGATAAGTCCCAACCACGACTATGACAGTGAAATAGACAAGGAGTCAGCGTTTTGGCATTCCCGGTCTCCATCTAAAGCAAGATTTTTTGCGCCCATTTGAGTCCCATCCAACCCATACAAAGATTCATGCCAAAACGCTACGCCGTAACCTCCCTCTCCATCCAATTGCTTTTTTTGCTGGTTCTCTCGATCGTAATCGCTATCCTCCAAAGTCTATCCTTCCTTTATTCCAAAGAATCGGAGGGAAGGGTGTATTTCCTTTACGAATGGAAACAAAAGAACGGGACTGGCTTCAATTTTTTTTTTGCTTTCGTTCCGCCAAACATCCCAAGACTTCAAGCACTATAGGATCATATCTTATTCTGCCATTGCTACAAAGTGTCTCCACTTCCCTTTTTCTTGTCCAACCTTTCTCGAGCAAGGAGACTGGTGTAAAAGTTAGAGGAAGCTGTAAGGGACAGCCCCATTTGCCAGGAAGTACCCTTTTCAATCTTTTTGTCCCCTCTTACGGATGCGAGGATGGAGGATTAGAGGAGATTAGACTGCCGTGTGCGGTAAAGGAAGGAGCAAAGTTAGGGGTCAAGACGGGACTGGGAATCGGACCAAGCGCACTAACGACGTTTCTTTCTCACGAATTCTTGGTCTCTTCCTGGCCAATTCTATCCATCTTCCTCACTTTTCCCCGTCTTTCGGATTTCTATGTATCGAGAATTTTACTCAAAACGAGATTCAAGCCTGTGTGCTGTAAGAGGTGTAATGCCTTGAATTAGAGAAATAAATATAACTATGATCCAAAGATTAAACACCAAAATTATTCGCTCGGAATATATCGCCAGCTCCTAGCCGCAAAGTAGTATCAAAAAATTATTTCATTCAGGCGTGTCTTGAATTTATAGTCCAGAAAATCGTATGTGACAAATTTAGGCCGTGCAATCATATTTTAAATTTATCCATAAATTCATACGCAAACTGTTAGAATATTGCAATAAAACACGTAGATTTTTTTATAAAAACATTTTATTAAAAAATGAACGAAAATCGAGTTCACGAAACAAAAATTTAATTATTAACCGTGATCTTTGTGGATTGCTATTCTGCCCTACTATTATACGGACAAAATTTCAGATACGATTATGTGGCTAAGGTTTTACACGTACATTTTTGTGGACAAGGAATTCAGGACACGCCCAACTACTTTGCGGCTTGGAGCGATCGATATATGTAAAAACAATGGCGATTAAAACCTCGATTCAACAAAATCCATCAAATCTTCTATTATTAGCTAATTCTATGAGGAATATTTTGTATATCGGATATAATATCCAGTGGAAGTGTGGTTTAATCTGGCACTAAAACTATTCGAATCTCTTACCAGATGAGGCTTGTGACTCCTCTAAAAATATATGCTATGAGGCATGACTGACTTAATCATTACGAGCAATGATTACGAGCAATCTGCCACCTCTTATCTAAATTTTAATTGGAATCCAAACATTGGTAAGTTTTAACATTAAATCTAGCAAGATGCACAATAGGATGTAATAATAATAATAATAAACGTCTCTATTGGGCGAGATTGGAACTAGAAAGTCCATTCTTCCTTCCAACCCCTCGTCAAATATGAAATATATGCAGAAATGTATATGAAAATATATGCTCATGAAATTACATGCAGAGAAACTACATAAAAAGAAATAGAAGTTCCATTTTCAACCAACAAATAAAATTATAAGCTAACAAATTTACCATTGACCAAGTGTAAAAAGATGTTAGTGAACGTGGAAAAAACCTAAGGATTTTCCCACGGGAAAATCATTCGTTCTTATTGGAAAAAAACCCACTGCAGGAAAACGCCAACACAAAAAGGGGGGCGTGAAAAACCTGCGAAAACCTACTGAGAGAGCTAATATAAACCTGGGTATCTACAAATACAATAAATTACATGGAAAGGGTAACATACAGAGGGCCTCAAAAAAAACAATGGATGATACACGTCCCGGTTAGGGGCAACTTATCCAGTCGGGACTGGAACCTGCGACTACCAATATGATAGGCGAGGACTTATCCCCGCGGCCACCGAGGCCAGCAATAGAGTTTAGACCTCAATATTTGTATTATACACAACACTGCAAGCTATCCCATTTTTCCCATTCCTCTTCCTTCTCTCTTCCCAAAATATATATCATCCTATGAGATGTTTGCAGTACGTAATGCAAATACAAAACTTTAATATTCAGCACACACCCTAGTATTTCGGCAAGACACTGAAGACGCAGCAGCCACGCCACATCACGTTCTTCAACATAATACCCAATTTTCTAAGGACAATATGGAAGAATACATGCAACGGGTCTCATCTCACGCGCGAACTAAGTCTCCCATTACTAGATTTCATCCTGAACGTATCTTTCAGACGCACTACAATCACGATTCAAAGACAAGCTGTGCGAGGACTCGCATCAGAACAGCCAGTGCCTCACATCGAAGGCTTTCGCCTAGTTCTCCATCAAGCAGTGAAGAGCCTCTTTGCAAATCATCGTTTTCTAACTTGTAAAAAAGACATACTAACGGCTACTTTAAGTTCCAATTTTGCTCAACCAATTGCACATATTAAATCATGTGCTTATCGCTATGAGAATCAGAAAATCAATTAAGCCTTTCTCTACTTCCTACCAGTCTATTACATCACTTTTGACTCCATTAAGGATATGCGCTTAATAATAATTTACTATCGTAGTTAGAGCTACAGCTTAATAGTACGGATCATTTTTTTCACAATGTCTAATATGAAAACCTGAATCCTATTTTCCTTTTATTTTTCACTCAAAATGAGGTTGATATAATTTAAACTCTTAAAGGATTTGTTCCGTAGATAACCTAGAATAAACACGTTAGAAGGGCAGTTATAAAGCGAAAAGGAGAAATCTTGCGAAAAACTGTTTTCGAGTAGAAGGATAATAACGAAATCTCACCAAATGTCTATGTACCTGATCAAATATGCTGTGGGATAAAAGTAAGCTGTCCCAATATATATAGGTATATTTAAAATGCCATCCTATTTTATACGAGTGATACATTTTCATCCATTAATAATCATTTAAAAATAATTTAAATATACATTTGTATTTGAAACGCAAATTAAGGGATTTGCAGAAGATAAATTTTACACTGGGACTACTTCAATGCACATCCATATCCCACCTCCAATAACATTCATCGAAGGTATGTGCGAATGACCAATGAGAGGATTAGGAATAGGAAGGTGGAGAAATTTTTAAATGTCTCACTCGCCTATGAGACTGAAATTTCAAACCTCTACTCACGTTTGAATTTCAATATCATGCTTTTCGTGTTGATAACACGACTGTTTTCAGAGCCTTAACACGCTCATGAGAGCAAATGCGTTTGTTGGGTTGGACCTTGAAATATCAGCAAATACCGGCCCACAAAACATAGAATATTCAATAAATATTCAACATTGTGATTAGTTTTCTCTGCCAATTTTTCGATAACTTTTCATTCAATTTGTCAATTCAATTCAAGTCCACAATATAGCGTAAAAATGACCAGTGTCGCTCCAAAAAGGGTTTCAACAATGGCCTGACTCCGCTTTCGCTGATCCTAGGGATTTTCCTACATTTTCATACCCGCCCCGTTCAGAATTCGATCGCTCGATTCCTATTGTGTTCCCTGTCGACTTTCCCTTGAATCATCCACTTACGGGCTTAAACCATCTGGCAGTCATGTGTAATGAACCCCATTGTAATGGAGTTTCATCACAGGAAAACGTACGGGCCACGCAGATAACTACAACTACAGGTGCATCCTGAAAGGAACGTGTTCCCATTACTTCGCGGTGCCGAAACGGAATAATTATCCGTGGCCTCGTACGAATTGCCAAGATCATAACGATGCGAAAAATACTTATCCCTCTTCCCGAAATATTTGTACAAAGTTCTTTTTCGCTAATACAAAGGCCTTAAAACAAAATGTACTCCCGTTGACAACAACAACCGGAAATAATAAATGATTGTGCCAATGGTAGTGACTGTACCATTAATGATTACATCGTACCCTACAGGATAATACTTTCGAAAATTATTTTTTCAGAGAACAAATGTTTTTACAAATCCTACATAGAGAAGTAGGAGTTTACAAAATATCAAGAATATAAGGGCACGTTAAATTTCAAAGTAAATATACCACTCGGTAGAAGACTTATCTCATGGGTTATTTTTTTCGCAAAATTTATAAACAGACTCGAAAAAAGTAAAATTTACGTCCAAGATTGAACCAATTCACCCTTTCTTTAGCAGTTCATTACAAAGAGGAGCTTAACGTAGAGTAATCGAGTAAAAAATCTCATTTTTTAAATGAAAAAGTTTTGAATTTTATTTTTTAATTGCTACGTTATTTTTGGCCATTTAAGAGGACAGAATTTAATGCTATTTCATTTTGGTCCACTTACGTACTTGGCGAGATCGGATTATAATTTTGCAAGGGCAACTCTTTATAACTACATTTTCATGAAACCCAGTCAGTCAGTATAGTTTTAAAATGATAATTTAAGAACGTGAAATATTTTAAATGCACCCATAGACTTTGAGAGTCGTTGTAGCGTAGGAAAGGTGATGAGAACAAATTGATATTTGATCTTCCTATGGAAATAATACTTGTTAAGCAAACATAAGCACAACTTTTTCTATACATAATTAAATATTTTTAACGCAAGGACAACACAGAGTCGTGAAAATTATGGCAGTTACTTTTTAACAAAATTATAGTAGTTACAACAGCAATTTTCAAGCCAAATATGCTATCACTCCCCTTCCTCTCCATTAAGGCCGTTTTACACGGTACACGGAATTGCGCAGGTTAGAGCAGCATTAATTTCTAAAATGGCGTGGAATTGCGCGAATGCATGAAGGAAATTAGAACAGGGGCTATTTTGCCGTCTCGCATCCACGCATTCTCGCATGTGTTCTAGCAATTCACCGCTTTACACGACGCAATTTTGATTGCGCCTTCACACGTACGTCAGACTGCGCAATTCCGTGTACCGTGTAAAACGGCCTTTACAAATTGTCATCCCTTTTAGAATTGATGATTCTCTATATAGTTTTTAAAAATTAGCGAAAATCTCTTGAAAATTAATCATTGGACATTAAAGGCCTGTCACTAACACTGATAGTATTTGGATAGATTACACGGAAAATAATTAGAAAATGAATATAAACATCACCAACAGACCAAAAGTTATCGCAAATTACTTGCTATCGATAAAACAAATATAAAAATAGATTGAAGTTGGGGTTGGTTTACCTTATACAACACATTTCTCAGTAGAAGTAGATAAATGCATTAACGGAAAATTAAAAATATAGAACTTCGGCATTTAACAAGCATGAATAACTAATATGAAACCACAGCGATGGCTCGGATAAAGCACAAATAATAGAAACAAATATAAAGAAGTAGCAACAATTTTCAAATCAAATACTACCCAATATTGAAACGAGGAATTACTTCTCTGTGGCAGAACTCCAATCGCTGCTGCTTTTTGTAGCGGCACAAGTCCGAAAAATTCGAGGAAATAGCTCAACTGCAGCCGTATCATTGACCACAAGAGCTATGTTTTTCTTCTAATAGAGAAAAATTTCATCGAAATATTTTTTTATCATTTTCACTGCAAACCGGTGAGGGACATACTAAAAAAAGGTGAAACTACAGTCATTAAAAATGCATGTATAAATTAAATACACCCATAGGTATACAAACACGATAACAGATAACCAACAACATTTTGAAAAAGATATTATTTTTTCCGGCTTGCTGAATACTCTGATAAGATAAAGTAGTTAACAATACTTTTGCAGTGATAATTTCACTGTGAAATTAGTCCATAATTCATGTCACAATAATTTTACTTATTATTTACAGGTTCTGGGCTTATGCCAGTTGACAAATAATTGCAACCCTAGAAAATACGAAGAAATTTACTAATTTTGGCATAATGGTTAGAATTATTAGTAACGGGATTCAGTTATAGGTCCAAAATCGCAGTGTCGGTCTTTCCTTCATTTTTTCAGCTACAACAAAAGATGTTGATTGCATAGATTACAAGAAAAGTTTACATTAAACTACGCGTAGTACGAAACATTCAATAGAGAGACGCTGAAATTTTTATAAGATCAAAAATTTGGTCGAAGCATATTCAATTTATTTATAATAAGTTTTTATGCTCTCTCCAAACTACAGGAATTTGTAAACTTCAAAAAACACGAAGGAATTATAGTGCGAAGAGGAGAATTATCAGCGACGATATGCAATCAAAGGTCCGCAATGGCAGAGCTTTCTATCCTATCCTTAGACTAGGTTGCAACACATAACGTTTATAACGTGGATTATGCCACCCCCTACCAAAAAAAACTTAATGCTTTATTTAATTGGTAGACCTAGGCGTACAATGAAATATTCAATACAGAAAGGTCAGAATTTTAATAAGATCCTAAATTAGTTTGACGTGACTGCAATTCATGCATGTATATAACTCATATACAATACCTTCAAATTAATCGCAATTTCAAACCCCTCTGCACGTGAAGGGATAACTATCAATTTTTGGCATGAAGAAGAGAATTATCAGCAATGAGATGGGTCCGAAATATATGACTCTCTTTCCTGTCCTTTGACTATGGTGCAACATTAATGACACAAATCCTGGCAAAAACAAAATTTGAGGTTTAAATTAGTTTTAGTCAAAACTACGCCTTGCATAAAATACTCAATAAAGAAACGCAGAATTTTTAATATGACCGAAAATTAGCTAGGAGTATATTTTTACACACCGATTCCCTAAATCTATATTCATTAATCCGGCTTGGCAGGGTACGGTTATCAATCAATAAACGCTTAATTGGCATGCGGAATTAGTCAAAGAGCTGACCTCGTTCCTTTGACATTTTATGCTTTGGAGGACTCTCTATAATCCTTAATTGCTCTCAGACCTTAAATAATTCGTGAAGGGAAATGCAGCGAACACTGGTTCCGAACTACTTTCCCGAAGCCTAAACCGTTCCGAAACATCAAACGATTGCAGCAAGCACTGCATCACATAAAAATAATTTTATCGTTTGGCTAACCATAACAGACGCTAAGCACACGCAAGCAGACGGTAAGCACGCCTCAATATTTTAAGCAAAACAAAATTAAGTTATGGAAATATTTTAAATAATCGAGTTTGAAGTTCCTTAAGTCTATATATACGCAGCAATCTGATAAGAAATCTCAAACGATGTCAAGTTTTGCGTTCTTTCCGTAATATGTTTGAGGTCAACTTCAGAATTATTTTCAAGCATATACAATTACATAATCTTGAAAATATCTCATATAGGTTACTAAAACCTAAACTTTTCATATCTAGCCCACTTAGTGATGAATAGAAATGAATAATACCTCTGAAGGAAGTATAGAAATAACCCTAAGTATTTCCAGGAAAGTCGATCATGAAGCCATTTCGCATTTATCATCCCCATTTATAAATTCCATATTTTTGATCCTATGCCTTACATCGTGATTGCAAAATGCAACTAGACAACTCACTCTACCCTCCTTCTATTCTTCATATAAACCGAACCGTAAGTAAGCCTTCTTCTCCACTGCCCAGATTCGTGCAAAGAATTCTTAATAATTTTATTAATTGCATAAAGCAACGCGGGGTATATACAAACTTTCGAGAAACAGACTTACAGCAACATGTGAAACCAATTACAGATCGCAGGAACAACCGCTACCTAATAAGCAGTGCAAAGTACATAGCAAGTTGTAAAAAAAGGGCACATGAAGTCAAAAAAAAAATCCACGGGGGAAAAATCAAGTGTCACACAGGATCACATACATGCATACAATACATATTACATACAATACGCAAAATTATAAACTGTAATGTGGCATGTATATCGCTGGCCTTTGTAAAATTTGTTACTTTTACTAGTTCTCTTCAATGTGACCTGCATATTTTTTTACATCCTTTAAAGCAACTAATTGATGTTAAAAAATATAAAATCACCAGACATACTGAGTTTTCAGTGCCTCATTGTGCACGTGGCTAGATACTCATTTGTATTCGAAAAGTAAATAATATAATAATCTAAATTATTAATGGATATAACGAATTCACATAAAACTCTACTCAAAAAATAATCAACGATAAAATTAAATAGCTATACCCCATACCCAATGTACCACAGTACTAAATGGATTCTAAAATTAAAATAAAGCAAAAAACATTGAAATAAAGCAAAGCTAAAGCAAATTCATTTCTTTTACCGCAAAAATATCCGAATTTGTTATAGAAATGAAAAATTTAAATAAATAAAATAATTTTTTCCATCGTCTTTGCACACCAAAATACGTTCTTGTCATCGATATCGAAATAATAGGGTTCTTTGGAATTACACGTTCCACTTCTTGGTTCCATTCAAGTATATAATTAGCTGTTCTGGTAAATAGGAAAAACAAGGGACTCTACTGAATTTCCTCCTATGCGTTCAACAAAAAATATCATTCCAATAAATTCGCAAAGAGGACTGTAATATTTAAGAGCGAGCAAAAATTTATTTTCGCCATTAACAACACATAATTATTCCCTTACAAATACTTTTCCTGCATATTACCTCGACGAATCATTACTGAGAGCATGCTTGACGAAATTCGAACAGTCAAGACTAAAGCAATCGATTAAAACTAATAAAAAAACATATTGATGCTCATTGTAGACAAATTCTTTTACGCAATAGAGCTCTGATGAATTATAAAATATTCATAGGTAATTTCGCACGATTGTTTGCATGCAATTATGATAATGTCTCGAGAGCGAAAGTCTTGAAAACCGGCAGTCAATTGCCAACTACCAAATTGTCAATAAAAAGCGTGTCAAACCTACCCAAACCTTTAACCTCAACACTTCTTCAATACCCAAAGCATATTTCTTAAACATGGGATGGTTCCGACAAATACCCAATCCCTAGTATATTCACTAGTGTATAGCGTTAGATGGTCAAGTCGATCTATCTATTATCCTGTTAATATTGTTCGCGTCAATACTGAATATTGTTGGTGTTTTGCGTCAATACTGAATATCTGCCTTGCTTTAAATGACGATTTTCAATACTTAATTTTGAAATGTTTCATTTCAATTAGAAGAATCGACCATAGTAACGGAGCCTCAGGGTCCCGCGTCGTGTGGTTCAGCATTGACGCGCTATCGAAAAACCGCTCTCATTTTCGTGGACTCAAACTTCTTCCCAGTATTTCTCCTTAGTATCCTTAAAAAATCCCTACTTAAAAACGTGGTATAAATATTCCTAGTTACATATTTCGTAAATGAAAAATAATGTCTACTTTATGTCAAATTTCTCGTGAAAAACGGATACGCCATTTTACGTTGCAAAACCAGACAAACTAGAGCCAAAATCTTCCAAATTTATGGATAACGTAGGCAAAGCACTAGCTCGAGAAATATTGGGGGTTTTCTATTACATAAAAATCATACCGCCTCAACATCACTTGATTAAACTCAAAGAGTTCTTTAAAAAAAGGAGATCACGCTTGTATTTGAAAAATTGGTCATGTTCGAATAGCTATATCTCAGTAACGCGTCGTATTTATGTAAAATTCTAAGTAAATGCGGTGGGTGAAGGGGTAGGGGAGAAAGAGGCGCCCACCTGAGAATTCTATTCGGTCTGAAAGTTTTTCGGAATTTTTTTAATTAATTTGTGTTTGACTATATATATTGCCTTCGATGCAAATATACCAGACGATGACGTGCCACGTCGAAATCTAAGTCGCGCAGCAATCAATTTATTTGAATTTACTAAGTTTTTTTTTAATCTCACTGTATTAAGCCCATTCCTTTAAGTCACCTTATAGTCAACGAAATATATGTATAAACAAAACTGTCTTAATTGCGCCGAATTAAATAAGACACGCATCGATATTTCTCAGTACATTAATGCAGCATGAAAAATTCGTTAGGAGAAGGAGGTTTTTCATTGAAATGATTGAAAAGAAAAAAACGTTCAGACCGAGTGAACTCCTTTTTTCGGAACTCCTCCCATTCACTTCGCCCCACTGCAAGTAAACTCCCTCTCTCTCCCCTGGCTTCTCCGGCTTCCGGAAGGGCGAGAAAATGAGGAACACTTCTTCCGATGGGAGAAGAAAGTGAGAGGCGGGAAGACAACGGCTGGTTAATTGAGGGGGACATTCTCTGGAGAGAGAGAGGCAAAGGAGAAGATAAGAGAGAAGAGCGGACGGAAAAAAGGGAAAGAGATAAGCGAACGGGCATTGAGAGGGGGGCCTCCGCAAAGGGGAGGGAGTGGACGAGATGGGGAAGGATTTTCCCGAGTTTTGTATACGGGAGCAGCGCCACGGTCGACGAGTCAGAGAAAGACCCCTAACGCCATCTCTTTTCGGCGGGCAGAACGAGGATCGGGACGACACTGTTGGGAAGCGGAAATGTCCCTTGAAGTTAAACGCGAGCGCCACGCTCTGACTGAATATAGAAACTCATGTGAAAGGTAAATCACTAGCATCATCGAAGAGAATTACATTCAAAAAATATACTTTATTTAAAATAAAAGATCCAATTCTTTGAATGAAATAATGAGGTATCTGTCATTAAGTTACGAATATAAATAACGAAAAAATTCTCTTCCATTGAATTCTAAACTTTATTCAATTTTTATGCGACAAAACAGCATTGCAATTGAAAAAATTTCAAAGTAGTATAGTCCACTGATTTCGATTTATTATTGCATTCAAGCACTTTGTCTTTGGGATGTTTTTATTCTTAAATTTGATAAATAATCAGCTCTTAGCTATGCTCTAAATCAGCCGCGTTTTAATGCCTCGAATTTTACAAGTTCACTCCACGAAATCCAAATCAGTAGCCTACACTAATTTGAATTTATTTCAATTTTTCTCTTTTCAATCCAATATTCTTGAGATAAAAGTAAATAAATAATAAATACCACCTTCAGAAATAAGATTTTAAAATGCGGAAAAAAATAAAGTAATGAAAAAATAGGGCACAATAATTTGAAAATTGAAATACTTTTTTCTCAACACTAAAAGCAAATTTAATACATGCAGGCACTAAGTTACGAAAATCTTTTTTTACTGTCATAATTCAGACTACCTGATTTTGAATTATAACCTCTTGATAAATGATTGATGCTAGTGGCATTTTAGAAATGTGATATTTAAAACATGTGACGGCCACTTAAGTAGATAATGCCATCCAAAAAAAGTGGAAATATTTTATCTGGCATCAACTTGAGAATGACTCAGGTGAATCGCAAATCTTTTCCCGACCATCGGAGGTAACGGCGAAAAAGAAGAAATGCAGTTGCATTATATCCTGAAACTAACGCCTGTACGTCAATCATTTACTCCATCACAATACAACCTCGTAATTCCACAAGGAAATTTTCAAGGAGACGAACAATGATCCCAAATCATGAAGGAGCCATCCGACTATTTTTTCCCCTCCCTTGAGCAGGAAACGACTCGAGGCGAATGGGAAGGGCGTGTACTTGAACTGAGGAGGATTTAAGAAAGCAAGAAAGCCAAAGGAAGGGGCAGTAGGTGGGAGGCAATCGTAAATCTCCCAGAAGCAAAAACTCCATCTGGGAGAATCTTTGCTTTGAAGCAAAAAAAAGGTAGAGGGGGACTGAAACGCGAAGAGCTTCCTTCATGGAAAGGCAACCCTCTTCTCGGACAAGGCCTCAGGCAGTGTTGATGACCCCACCCTGATTCTTCATCTATCAAAAAAAAAGGAGGGAGGTGATAATGACGCATGGAATTCCACTGATGGCGAATGATTCCCAAGTGATGCAGACCTCCAAGAACTACATTTGTCGTGCGTAATAGTTCACTGGGCATGAAATAGAAAAAAAATTGGGAAAAGGAGAAAACACTGGTCAAGAATAATGGAGGCATTTTCAAGCAAAACTCTGAGAGAAGACTATTAAGCTAATAAGTACATATATTTTAGGCAATATAAAAATAATGCATGTAAAATATATTACTGCGGAATAGTGGGCAAATAAAATGCGCAAAATTATAAAAAAAAGAGGAGCACAGCAAGAAAATGCCAGTGCCAATCCAATGGCGTAACAAGAAAGGAAATAAAACTCATTTTTGATGGTTTAATAAATGAACCGCTAAATGCAGAAAGGCATCATTTCCAATTTGGCTAACTTTATTGGAGAGAAAAAAAAACCTAGCAAACCCATATCCTCCACATATATAATATTTATTTATTTTTTTTGTTTTATATGTATGGGCATTTGGAACTTGTATATGTAATTACAAAGTAAGAAAATATTTTATGAGAGTTAGCAAGAGATTTTCGTCCAACCGCCCAAAAATTGTCCAACATGGACATGATGCCTTCCTGCAGTTAGCGATTCAAATGAGGAATTATGAATGAAGAAATTTCATAATAATATGAAAAGACGACGCACGCCTTATTATAATAAATATGTGATTCTTCATCATAATCTCTAAATATTTAATTGTTTACAGCGAAGTAAAATAACCCTAGAAAAAAGATTTGCCTCCATGTACTGGAATTTTAAAATCACTCCCAATGGGCATAGGAAGCTCAATTCTTGGAGATTATCATCTTGTCAGGCACGACAACTTTAGGGGGACGCATTTTTCTGAAGTACAGCGGGTACCCAAGAAGACAAAGAAAAGAAGATATTAGGTATAAGTACAGAATGTATGCGGGAAACATGAGGGTAATCTGTTAGTTTATAGTCCTTTTTTCTAAGACCTTTCATCTCCAGAATTCTCGAAGAAAATAAGCAATAACGCAAAAATAATAGAAATTATTGTCTAAATCGCATGCATTTTGGGTCAAACGGACACGAACCACAACCCATTCCTTCGTGATTAAATTCCAGGGCTAAGAAAGCAGACACTAAATTACTGTACTTTTCAATAACGAATTTCTGCCTGAAATTTAATTTTTCAATTGTTCACTTATTGGAAACAAACAAATATTTTATGCCTCGTCCAGGTAGGTTCATGGATTTACCTGTATACATTTGGATTACGACATTTTTGCACGCTTGAGCCTGACCTTAAACCACTGCATCGGATCCGCAATCTCATTTCAATAAAAAATATCAGCAAATGGAATAGAAAGATAAATGATGATGAAAAGAAGTCTTCCTTGTTCATCCTTTTTCTGATAACTTTAAAAAGAATAAAAGCTTAAGTTACTGCCTACTTTTCATGAGTAAGTGACGTATTTGGAGTTCAGACTCATTAACTTGCTTCGGGATCCCCGATCCTTGACAGAAATAATTGCTCAATAGAGTGATAGTAAAAACAAACAACATGAGACCGATACGCCAGACCAAGGAGTTGCGGAGGAGCGGTAAGCCGCTAGACATAAGCAGATTATGTAGCCTTATTCACAACGATAAGATTAAAGAAACAGAATGCAGAACCGATATATTTATGATACAGTTTCTTCCTGGTATAATAAGGGACAATTATACCCGCGATACTTTAGCTGTCGAATAACTGGACTCGTACTAGGTAAAATAGACTGCATATACAGTTCATTAATTATAATTGGCGATAATAGCTATTTGTATGCATTTCTAGTCATGTTTTAACTTATGCTTGAATCGCTTACTACGCTGAGGTTTTGCTTTCGATTACTAATTGTAATTAATAGTTTTATATGGATGGCGGCATGCTCGTGTCCTTTGCACTCTCCTAGTTTCTGGTCTGACCGCGAGTCGTCTTGTGTGCTCGGGCTGTGTCCGGTAAACGAGCGGATTTCTGACTAAGGCTGGGATGAGTGTGCCTGGTATGGAATCACCCCGTGCCACACACCCTGGTGGTGGCTAGCACGGTATCTCGTAGATGTAGACAGGAGTCAGTGAAGTCATCAACGTCAGCGAAAGGGTCAAGCCCGTTGATTTCTCACATTGAATAGCTAGAGAGGTAAAAGACGGATCGAAAATCGGAACAATATGAGTCTTATTACTTCAAACACCATCTCCATCGACAATTTTAAAAAATAGCGAATTCGTAAATAGGAGGAATTGCAAATTTACTTGAACTATACGCAAGAAACAAGAATTCAGAAAATATAGTAAGGATATTTTATTAATTTTACATTTTCATTAACTCCCAAAAAAAACTTTCCAATACCCAGGACACTAGAGCTTGAAATTAAAATACAAAAATTGAAATCAGAGATAACTGACGGTCTCTTTAGAGCACTATAGTCCCACCATGACGATAACACTGAGATGTATTCATTTTTAAATGCTTCACATACCAAATATAGGTCAAGGACAAACGACTATTCCCACAAAAAGCAACTCAAGTTTACCTTCTTGAGCCGCGACTGAAAATAAAACGGCTTTTTGGGGAACTTGAAAAAACTTCGACATCATCATCTCCTCGACGCAATGGCTGCCGCAAAGACTTCAAACAAGACTATGGAAAGCTCATAACGGTGCACCTCGCGGAAAACTTTGTCCGGATAAGATAAGTTACCATTTTCTGAAAACTCGCCCTCATTTGGTGAGGAACTTGGAATGAGAAGAACAAGTCTCGGTGGACCAGAAAAACCTTGAGTCTCAGGAATGGGGGGAAAACATCTCGAGATGAGGACGGGATGCGGATTTAAAGTTCCCAACCGCAGAGCGGAAAACGAGAACCTCTCGGAAGGGATTCGGAAGGGGACCGAGAGGAAGGAAGGGACGAATGACAAATGACATTCGAAGAGACAGAACAGAAGAGATACGAGATGCAAGATGGGATGACGTGAGAGGGATAGAGAGGAAGAATATTAATGATGGAAGATGACACCAACGAACGGAGTAAGGGAACAGCAGGCAGTTGGTCCTTACCGGTATAGTAGGGTGCACCTGAGAGCAGATATTAAATTTAAAGAAATATATAAAATCTATTAATTCAGCAGTATACAGAGACTGTGAAATCAACACCACGTCTTTCATTGAGTGGTCTACTGCACTCGCCCCATGCCACATAAATAATACTGAAATTATCGGGCCAGTATAGTGCACCTGAGAGCAATTTTACAATTTTTAAGAATTACAACATGAAATCTATATATTTAGCAGTATGAACCGTGAACTCAACATGAAGTCAAGCATGAAGTGGTCAACTATACTCGGTCCATATCTCATAAAAAATTCTTCAGACGTAAGTTGAATACTCAAACTTAATTTCAAAATTTAATATAGTAATCCTTCTCCATCAATCTTAAACAGGGCCTCTTAGTCTTTCCTCGCAATAAATGAATCAATATATCATGCCTAATCATTTAAATGCATGATAAAAGCGGGAACGGCAGAAAAATCTATTTCGGGATGGTTCCATGATATATTATGTAATTTGAAGCTATATATAAACATTAAATCTTATTTTTGAGATGGCATCCTCCGTAATGTATTTGTGCAGCAAATTCTGAAGGTAGCACCTGGTCTCTCTCAGGGGGTAAATTCAACTAGTTGTATAATAAGCTTTCAGCGGGCACTACTTTTCCATCAATTTGGGAGGCAGCTAGTGAAAAATTCACCCAGAGAGTACCCGCAGCTGCGATGGAGTCCAGGTCGGCAGGCAGCGTCCGCAACCCTAAGCCACCCAACCTCACCAATCACCAGCCCGAAATTATTTATTAGTCGCCTCGATGAGAAGACTTTGACCTAGAAGCCCCGCCAGTGTTCAGCAGTCACTCATGCTACAACTCTTAGATGCATGAGAGAATGGCATACACAGAAAGTGAGAAGAGTACATATCAAATTGTGGATTAGACGCTATGGCAAGCAAATTCCACTCCATACACTCTTAAATTTTACTACCAATTTCACAGTGGTGTCGAGGAAAATTATAAGCGAATGTCTATAGGCCAATGAAAATAGGAATTTGAAATGCGCCTACTAGCCCGAGGAGTGTAATGGCGTTTAAAATTTAGAAAGAAAAATCAATTGAAAAAAATTCATAATTTATTAACGAAACAAGAAAGGTCGTTCATGAATTCTCCCGGAATTTTGACTGCTTCAAGGAAAGCAACCAGGTCGAATGATAAGGGAAGGTAGGGAATTTGGATAAACTATTACCATGTCTGTGGAGGTAGCGATGATCTTTGCGATAGTGCCGCTTTTTCAGCGTCGAATACTGAACAAGAACCTCACCAAAACAAAAATGCCCAGTACTCGCGGAGCATCACCGCTTCGTATATCTTTGGCCCATTTACCCTCAGATATCATAGACCAATATTGACCGGTGTCTTGCCCAGTACTGTGACGGAGGATTACAAAACCTGCCAAGCTGCTCCACGGACACCCTGAAAGTGAGGGACAGCTAATATCTGAGTCTTCAAAACCAGTATTCCGATTGGCTGCGAAACCATCATCGGGAAGGAGAAAGTGTCCTATCCGGCCGAAAACAAGGTAAGTTAGGAGCGTAAACAGCAAGTGATTCCGATGAGACGGCGTCACGGCCAAGGGTGGTGAAATAAATTGCTAACCGTGGGGAGGGACGATTTTCATTTCAGCCAGTCAGTAGTTCCTCCCAATTATGTTTATTTATGTTGATAATAATGCGTAATTTTTCAATCCTGTCGCATGAACAGCAGTAATTTTATCACAATTGCCATCAGAAAAAATTTTCCCTGAACCGAGGATCGAAACACTGACCTTTGGCTTACCGGGCCACTGCGCCTAACACTACGTCATCCGGTGCCCTTATTTTCGGGGACAATTTTAACGAGGTCCAGAGCACCTGATATTGGACCCTTGCGGTCCATTCAAGCATCGCGAGGGACTTTCATGAAGCCACAACCGGTTGAGAGCCTCAAATCTGCGCTAAAGCGCGGTAATGTGCAATATTTAAATCCTGACGCGCGAACCACGAGGAAATTCATTAAAATTCCGATCGCAAAAAGTTCCACTTGACGAGAATCGAACCCCAGACCTTTTTCTTTTCGTGCAACTGCGTACACCATTACGCTATCCAAATTCCTGATTTCCCAGGGCTGATGTGTGGAGTTGATAATAATGTTGACGCACCTCGAAACCACGGTGGAAAAAGTTAGGAGGAGAATGTTCAACGTGAATTTCTTAACCTGAAATGATGAGAGTGAGCGGAGGCGAATGATTATAAGTTCGTTTTAACTTGATAATTATATTTGGACAATGTTTTGTGCGGTAGCTCGAACCCAGGAAAATTTCTCCGACAAAAGACGCAAATTCGGTGAAAACTCGACTGAATTTTTGATTATATAGACTGGATATAGAATAGGGGAATAGGATCCGATGTAACTACTTTTAAGCGAGAATCAGAATGGGAAACATTATTTCGTACAAATATCAGTATGTTATTAAGAGGCCTTAGGGGTTAAGTTGGGGTTCAAGGGTTAGCGATAAAAACGCCACATCATGCAATTCGTCAATAATATAAAAGCATTTTTTAAAACAAAAATTAAAATCCATCATCTTAAGTGAGCTTTCAGTGACAGAAAAATGGATGATCACGGCATTCCTGCTTACAAAAATATTCTTTCCCTATGCAGTCATCTGCCATGCATTCCAAATTTCAGTTATTAAAATAATACCCAAAATTTTATTATTTATGTTACTTCCTATAAGTTCTCTTTCGAAATGAATTATAAATTTAATTTCCAGAAACATAAAATGCAAGATTTTACTACAAACGTAGATATTTAAATGATAGTATGTTTGCTATTAAATTTCACGGGTCCATCCGGGCCGAAGAAACTACCTAAGACATATGTAGCATGTTTCGGCAGTTT
This sequence comes from Ischnura elegans, assembly GCF_921293095.1. Lineage (NCBI taxonomy): Eukaryota > Metazoa > Arthropoda > Insecta > Odonata > Coenagrionidae > Ischnura > Ischnura elegans. The sequence goes on from NC_060248.1 coordinate 84,272,593, forward strand.
GCTCTACTGCCGTCTTCGAGGATGAAATGGTACGAATTAAGCCACCTAAACGTGACGAAAGTACCTCATTTGACACGGATGCAACCCTAATAAATTTATCAGCAGAGAATGAACTACAAATCCTCAAGTCATTCATCGATTTTCTATCTTAAAATCCTATAAAGGAATTGACCCTCAACGGTGGAAGGAAAATACAAACTTAAATACTCAGAAAACGTTGAAATATGCAGAGGGTAGTCCAGCAATAAAAATAAGGCGATAGTAAAAAGTCTTTTGACGAACAAGAAATCTCAAGCGATGAGGGTGTTCCTCATCGAAATGTTGGCATTAAACAGCCTC